>NC_052517.1:1017272-1128278 GCF_014356525.2 Nilaparvata lugens | reverse complement strand
AACTAATTTTTACAGTTTTACCTGGTATGAAAAACTGGACGGAATCTGTAACTTATCTCGCATTTGAAACAACTGGCTAATTTTCAGTTTATATTTTTACTTTTCTTGCCCTATTACCATAGGTAAGGAAAGTATTGCATTCCGAAAAAAATTAAGGTACCCCAATTTCTAAATTTCTATACGTTTCAAGGTCCCCTGAGTCCTAAAAACTGGATTTTGGGTATTGGTCTGTATGCGTGTGTGTGTGTGTGTGTGTATGAGTGTATGTGCGTCTGTGTACACGATATCTAATCTCCCAATTAACGGAATGACTTGAAATTTGGAACTTAAGGTCCTTTCACTATAAGGATCCGACACGAACAATTTCGATCAAATGCGATTCAAGATGGCGGCTAAAATGGCGAAAATGTTGTCAAAAACAGGGTTTTTCATGATTTTCTCGGAAACGGCTCCAACGATTCTGATCAAATTCATACCTAAAATAGTCATCCATAAGCTCTATCAACTGCCACTAGTCCCATATCTGTAAAAAATTCAGGAGCTCCGCCCCATCAATGCAGATAGATTCCCAATTATCAGGCTTCAGATACAATTGAAACAAAAAAAATAAGGTGTAGTAGATTGAGCATGAAAATCTCTACAATTAATGTTCAGTAACATTTTCACCTAAAATTGAAAATAAGCTTTAAATTCTAGAAAATGTGATTATTCAATTGCAAATTATTGTCGATTCTATTAAATTATTCACTATGAAGAGATAGCAGACCTCATGTGTGTCTCCAGCGTTATTGCCCTGTCACCAGCTGGCTCAATTTTGATATAGTAGACTTGAGATGGCGGGAACACTAGCGTCAGGTGATCAATTTCAACGGCAAGGAAAGTTGTGTGAGTGCGCCACACCAGATTTTATGAGTAGTAGACCTGAACGGAACAACAAATTTGTACAGTTTTACCTGGGATGAAAAACTAGTCGGAATCCGTATCTCATCTCGTATTTGAACCAACTGGTTTAGTTTCGGTTCAGTTTTAATGAGGACGTAGATCTTAACGAAACCACGAATTTGTACAGTTTTACTTGGGATGAAAATTGGAAAACTGGACGTAGTCTATAACAAAAGTGCTACATTGAAAGCAACGAGTACAGTTTCGGTTGAGTTGTCGGCGGGCTGTAAAACGCAGTAATGACGGATGGCATTTGTAAATGTCAACAGAATGCATTAAATTTTAAGTTTTCGTGGTTTTATGAATTCCGGGGTGGTTAAGGGTTGAGGGTTGGAAGGGGTTTATTTCCGGGCAGCGGAAGTTTGATGATTTTTGCTGGCAGTGCTTTAATTTTAGAGAAAATGTTTTAATTCCAGGGTTGAAAATGACTATTTTAATGTAAGGGAAAAGAGAAATTATTGCAGAGTTTTATCGACAACTTTGTGGAAATGATGATGATTTGCCAATATAATTTAATGCCAAAACATCAAAAAACATTGGTGTTGCCATCCTTGTCTGTCTTTAGACAAAGCAGATAGCTGTATCCTTTTGTAGCTCTGCAACGTTGCTAGATTAGAGATAATTAAATTGAATTTATTGCCGAAATTACAAATACATATTTATACAATATGAATTACAAGAGTATACAATACAAATAGACATTGATTTTAACTTGAGTACAACAATATTATCAATGTAATATTTGGCACTGCCAACATAAGAAACCTTGTGTGTTGGCAGTGAGTTGCAGTTCACTTATTCTGCTTCAAGTAATTTATATACAATTCAAATTTTATAATGTTAAAGAAAGTATTACAGTAATTTACAAAAATCACAAAAGCTAGGAAAAAAACAAAACTCAAGAATATTACATATTATAATGATAAAGTGATATCCAATAAATTATTGTGACGTCTTGAGGCCATCATGACAGTTAATCTTTCAAAAATAGAAAATAAATACAATAAATACAAATAATTAAAGAGATTTGTTTTGAACAATTTAGAGATATAATTAAACTTGTTCTCAATTGTGAAGATCTATTATTAAATCATCTTAGAATATTTATCTCTTTTCTGTATAGGGCTACTTGTAATATAAATATAAAGAAAAATAAAAATCTCAGTAACATTTTTGGGTCGGCTTCGTCTAATGACAGACAAGGATAGCAACACTAATGTTAATCAAATACTGCCATTATAACGTGGACCTCACTATAGCAATTAGTGTTTGACAATATGATACAGTATCAACACAATATGATACAGAATCATCTCAATTTCATACACAACACCATAATTTGTTACAAAACAGGATAGAGCTATCTGCTTTGTGGAATGATAGACAAGGATAGTAACACCAATGTTAATCAAATACTGCCATTATAACGTGGACCTCACTATAGCAATTAGTGTTTGACAATATGATACAGTATCAACACAATATGATACAGAATCATCTCATTTCATACACAACACCATAATTTGTTACAAAACAGGATAGAGCTATCTGGTTTGTGGAATGATAGACAAGGATAGCAACACCAATGTTAATCAAATACTGCCATTATAACGTGGACCTCACTATAGCAATTAGTGTTTGACAATATGATACAGTATCAACACAACATGATACAGAATCATCTCAATTTGATACACAACACCATAATTTGTTACAAAACAGGATAGAGCTATCTGGTTTGTGGAATGATAGACAAGGATAGCAACACCAATGTTAATCAAATACTGCCATTATAACGTGGACCTCACTATAGCAATTAGTGTTTGACAATATGATACAGTATCAACACAACATGATACAGAATCATCTCAATTTGATACACAACACCATAATTTGTTACAAAACAGGATAGAGCTATCTGGTTTGTGGAATGATAGACAAGGATAGCAACAGCAATGTTTTCTTGATGCTTTGGCATAAAATCATATTGGCATTATAATCATCATCATTATCATCATTTCAGTCAGTGACTTGAAAATGGCATCAATGTCCGAAACATGTGATAAAATATTTCAAAAAGGGTACCGAGATTTTTATTTTTATTTATATTTATCTTAGAATATTTTCTCATGACAAATAAGAATGTAATTGATCTTTATTGATAAGAGTAAACAATAGTTAATATTATATGAGACAAGCAGATAACCCGTGCTTTGCATCGGGGGAAATTTTGTTGTGTATAAATTCAATCTCCTTATGTCCAGAAAATATGGAAAAATATCTTCTCCTATCACAGGATATATATTCTTATACTATCTTTCCTCTATGGTGGACCTCACTATAGTACACTATCTAAAAAAAAAAGAAAGAAAGAAAGAAATATTTATTGCCAAAATCATTAAACAAACTTTACAAATGTGAAAAATATAAAATTTTCATATACAATACATTACAAAACCTTAAAATATTTTTTATTTAAAATAGATTATAATATTATCATTGGCGTTACCAGCAAAACTAAGTAGTTTGAGCGATGGCCGAGTAATCAGTCGGCTATAATTAGGGCTTGAGATTCAGTCGAAAATAGAAAAAATATAATAAAAAAAAAGAAACTATGGAATGTATGAAAAACTAGAAAAAAAATAAAATTTTAATCAGAAAAGAAGAAGTACTAAGAGTGAAATACTAAGAGAGCAGAAAAACTAGAATGAATTCATAATAATTTAAAAACTCAAAAGAAAAAGAGATGATTCATGTAATTATTAATCTACAATTCACTGTACATATGTAATCCATTTAGTAACATAATGTAATTCATTTGTAGCATATGCAATTCCTTTTGTAAGCAAAGAGAGAATAGAAAACAATACAATACAGTACACATGACACAAAAAATAAAAACTTAAACTCAGAGAGAGAAAATTAATCTGGGAGTATAGCCCTACTAATAATAAATTCAGAGGAATTTATCTATTTTTACTTTCCTTGCCCTATTACCATAGGTAAGGAAAGTATTGCTTTCCAAAAAAAAATTAAGTTACCCCCACTTCAAGTTTTACGTTTCAAGGTCCCCTGAGTCCAAAAACATGATTTTTGGGTGTTAGTCTGTGTGTGTGTATGTGTGTGTGTGTGTGTATGTCTGTCTGTGAACACGATAACTCCATTCCTAATTAACCGATTGACTTGAAATTTTAAACTTAAGGTCCTTATACATTGAGGATCCGAGAATAAGAAATTCAATAAAACTCAATTCAAAATGGCGGAAAAAATGGCGGATAATTACTAAAAATCCATGTTTTTCACGTTTTTCTCAAAAACGGCTCTAACGATTTTCTTCAAATTTATACCATGGATAGCTATTTATAAGCCCTATCAACTGACATGAGTATCATTTCTGGGAAAATTTCAGGAGCACCGTAATATTCTTGAGAAAAATGGCGGATAATTAGTAAAAAACCATGTTTTTCACGATTTTCTCAAAAATGACTTGACCGATTTATTTCAAATTCATACCCTGTATAGTCATTTATCAGCTCTATCAACTGGCATGGGTCTCCTTTCTGGGAAACTAATGGGGGGTCCACCCCATCCTAGCGAAATGGACTTTGTGAACTCCTTCTCGTGCATGAGGTAGGTAGGTAGAGCAGTTTATAAAAAGAACTCATAGTCGAGATATTTCATCTGTGGAACAGCTGTTTTGACGACTTTGAAAAATCATCGAATTTCACAATTTACACAAAGGAAAAAGTACTCTGAAAACAATTTTATATACACACATATACAGTAGTCTGATCATAGTTTCAAATATGTTGCCGCCAATCGTCATTATGTTATTCCCCTAAATTATTCTCGTTTGAGAATGAGGCTTACAGTTCAATGAGCAAGGAAAGTTGTGTGAGTGTACCCATACCAGATTTTTCTATAAGAATTGATTTAATTCCTAGTTGATTTATATAATAAGTGCATCATAAAAATGATAGGGAGAGAAAAAATAAGGTAACCTTGTGCTATTCCTCTCCCAAATTTAGATAAGGTTACACATAGTCCAAAATGGTTAAGTTATAATAATAATAGGTCCACGTTATAATGGCAGTATTTGATTAACATTGATGTTGCTATCCTTGTCTATCATTCCACAAAGCAGATAGCTCTGTCCAGTTTTGTATCAAATTATGGTGTTGTGTATCAAGTTGAGATGATACTGTATCATGTTTTGGTTGTTCTTGTTCTATAGTGTTGTGTTAATACTGTATCAAGTTGTGGTTGTTTCTTGTTCTATAGTGAAGTCCACGTTATAATGACAGTATTTGATCAACATCGATGTTGCTATCCTTGTCTATCACTCCACAAAGCAGATAGCTCTATCCTGTTTTGTACCAAATTAAGGTTATTTATTTGTATGTTCCAGGTACTGGGCAGTGACTAATATCGACTATATACACCAACGTACAGGCAAAAGAATCGGCCTGATGATTCTGGTTATCTGGTGCGTCTCCTTCCTCGTGTGCATTGCCCCACTTCTGGGCTGGAAGGACCCCGGATGGGAGCATCGTGTGTCTCAGGTCAGTTGAATAACATTGCTTCTTATGGCGGTGTTCACACCAATTCAGACAGCCTATGTGTGAACGCTGCCATAACAACCTTAACAGTTAAGAAGTAGTGTTCTCATGAGATCCTGCTGAGACGGATTTTGGCACATTTACATCTATATATATAATATAAAAGCGACATGGCACTCACTCACTGACTGACTCACTCACTCATTCACTTGCAGAACTAAAAATCTACCAGACCAAAAACGTTCAAATTTGTTAGGTATGTTCAGTTGGCCCTTTAGAGGCGCACTAAGAAATCTTTTAGCAATATTTTAACTCTAAGGGTGGTTTTCAAGGGTTTAAAGTTCGTCTTTGTAAGAGCATGTCCTAAGTTTGAAAAATGAAGCTTTGTTTATCAAATTTCCAGATGAATAATATACATGTATATTTCTAAACTCAATATTAAATTATGATTTCACAAATACAAATGGCCCTGTTCAGTTGGCCCTTTAGAGGCGCACTAAGAAATCTTTTGACAATATTTTAACTCCAAGGGTGGTTTTCAAGGGTTTAAAGTTCGTCTCTGTTAAAGCATGTCCTAAGTTTGAAAAATGAAACTTTGTTTATCAAATTTCCAGATGAATAATATACAAATGTATATTTCTAAACTCAATATTAAATTATGATTTCACAAATACAAATGGCCCTGTTCAGTTGGCCCTTTAGAGGCGCACTAAGAAATCTTTTGGCAATATTTTAACTCTAAGGATGGTTTTCAAGGGTTTAAAGTTCGTCTCTGTTAAAGCATGTCCTAAGTTTGAAAAATGAAACTTTGTTTGTCAAATTTCCAGATGAATAATATACATGTATATTTCTAAACTCAATATTAAATTATGATTTCACAAATACAGATGTCACAACTAATTTAATTAATGTTTTGTACAGGAACGCATGTGCCTAGTCTCACAGGACATAGGCTACCAGATATTCGCAACGCTAGCCTCGTTCTATCTGCCCCTGCTTGTGATACTCTTCCTGTATTGGCGGATCTTCCAGACGGCGCGTAAGCGAATCAGACGGCGAGTCACTGTGGCTACTCCACCCACTTCGGCAAAAGGGGGAGGAGTCAAGGGCGGGCCTCAGCCTAGGGGCGGGGTTATTGCTGGTAGGTGGAGTTACAACTGTACATATCCAGTATTTTGAATGAATGAATGAAAACGATTTTATTCTCAAAAAGCAAAATCTTGATAGCATTTGAAATGTAAACATCACAATAATTTTAAAGAATAGTACTCCTCACCTAGTACATGTCTGTGTGTGAGGAGGGTCGTGCACAATATGAATCAATAACACTTAACACTTGAGGAAAATGTCAGTATATGAATTATACCTACTTATTTGGCTAAATTAGCTATTTATTCCATTGAGCATATTGTTCTTTCAGGTCTCTGTGTCACAAAATAATAGAGTAGAAGGGTTGACAGATGGAACTGTGTTTAAAAATTGAGGAGAAGCTCCACAATATAATATATACTGAGGAAATAAATGGCTTAAACTGGCTTATACATGTAGGGGATAGGAAAATTATGTTTCATGTATCATCATGTCTCACTACTCAACTCATTAAATTGAAATTTTGCATATATGGATTCTTAATTAACTGAGGATGCTTATAGGCCTATTTTCAATTCTTCAAGATTTCATAATGTCAAGTTTTAAAATGGATGGGTTGCCAGCTTGTATCTATTTATTTATTTATTGGATAGAGTAGACAATACTGTAGTCAGGAAAGAAAAAACAGGCCATTGTCCAAAACTTCTTCAATTTCCCAATTTTGTCTTAAATTGTCCAAATATTTTGTAGGTTATGTCCATTTCAATTTATACACCAAATTATCAATCTGAATATACAAATCAGAATAAAACAAACAATGTAAAATCCAGATAGATTAATAATATAACTTCCATGAAATCATAAAACAAACTTCAAATTCACAAAATAATTCTATAAAAACACATAAATTTTGAGCTCGAAAATCTCACGTTCACCAAGACAACAGCTGTAATGACATTGATTCAATAAATTTTATTTAATAAATTTTGATTTACAGGTCTCTGCGCTGCAGGAGCGGCAGGCGGTAGCGGCGGTATAGCAGCAGCTGTAGTCGGCGTAATCGGCCGCCCTCTCCCCACCATCTCTGAAGCGACAACAACAACAACCACAACAACAGCCTTCACCAACGTGAGCTCGGCCAATACATCACCCGAGAAGGGCAGCTTCGGCAATGGTCTCGAAGCAGACCCGCCCACCTGCGATCCGATGAGTTCTATTGGTCCCACCGCCGGCGCCAATTACAGCCAACCGCCGCCCCTCAAGCAGCGCAAGCAGCCCAAAGAGAGCGCCGAGACCAAGCGCGAGCGGAAGGTAAACCACAAGGCAAGGAGATGATGAGCAAAATATGCGACACCATACACCAGCAGTGTAGATTAGAATCATCCAATGTAGATAACCGTTTAGAAGTTGATAGATTGGGGATAGAAAGGTAGACTAGAGAGAAGTGCATGTTTCTGACTGGGGAAACAACATACATTAACTACTCAAAATATACATCTAACAGTGTAGATTAGACATGGATAATATAATAGCCACCTCTAATACAAGGCCCTGGCCTACAATATTGCAATGTCCCAGTGTAGGTCTAGAATCTAATACATTATTGGTTAGAAAGATTTTAAAAAATACCAGCTGATATTGCAATATTGTAGACCATGGATATTTATTCTAGACCAGGGTCTTTTATTAGAGGTGGATATGATAATATAGATAACTGATTTAGAAGTTGATATAGATTGGACATGGATAATATAGAACCGATTTAGTTGACTAGACTAGATAGAGGTTTGCATGTTTCCAACTGAAGCAACAGCATACACTGATTCATCAACTACACAAAACACATCATTTCCTCATCCCAATCTTCCTCTACTTTTCCTTCTTCTTCTTCTTCTTCTTCTTCTATTTCTTTTCCTTCCAATTATTTTCCTTTCACTTCTTTTCTTTCTACATATACTTCTTCTTTTTCTACTACTTTCCCTTTGACTCCCACCTCTTTTTCCACTTCTCCTGTCTTCTTCTTCTTCAACTTCTTCTTCTCCTTCTTCTTCTTCTTCTTTTCCGGTTGTCATGATCTTCTTCTTCTTCTTCTTCTCCAGCTACTTCTGCTCCATCATCTAATCCTTTGTCCTACTTCGTCCTACCTCCTCATCCTCTTTCTCTCCTTCATCATCTTCTTCTTCTTCTTCTTCTTTTTCTTCTTCTCTCTCTTCATCTTCTTCTGATCCTCATCCTCCATCATGACATCTTCTCACATTCCTTTTTCTGTTTTCTTCCTTATCTTTTTATATGCTCCTTTCCCCTCCATCTATTTTTTCTACCATCATGTTCTTCTTGCTGTCTTCTCCCTCTCCATTTTCTTATCTTCCTTCACCTCGTTCCCCAACTCCATTTTTTTTTCAATTGCATGTGGAAATTCGCAGAACACTAGACACTGAAACAGATTAGTATGGAATATACTAGTAACAATAGATGAGATAGAGTAATAGAGTAGTCATTCTAGAATAGGATAGAACATAGAATTGAAATAACCTCAACCTATTTAATCTAGAGAGTCTCACTTCCTTTGTTCAAATTCGTTGCTACCTCATTTTGTAAAATTACCAAATCAGTAGAGTAATTTAATAATTTACATATTTTTAGTGAAGTAACAAAATATCTTTATTCTCTAAAACCTCTGTGGACCTCACTATAGATTCAAAGCATGGAAAATTACTGGAATTGAGTGTGTACAACAAAAATTATTTTTCGCCACACTGCACAGAAAGCAGCTGTTTTCCAGTCCCTATATAGATCTGAAAGACATTGTTTGCAGACGACTCTCGTCTGACGTCAGTCAGAACAGGTTTCTTTCCGGCCTAGGCCGGAAAGAGTACCCCTTCCAGCCGCTAACATGGAACTAAGAAAGGTGATCAAAAAACAGCTGATCAAAAAACTTTTCATTATTTGTGTTCATTATTCAATAATTGAAACATTTATAATAATATCATCTTATTGTCATTTGAAAGAATGAAAAAGTATAAACTCAACCTCCCACATAACTGAACATCATCTTTTAGGTTATTTAGACAAATCAGAATAAAAAATAAAAATACTTGGACAATTTCCTGATATTCAGATTACCTCAGATTTGCTAGAGCTATCACCTTCCACTTCTGCTTTCCACTATTCTCATATATATATATACATTGTTTATTTTTGTGTGTGGTGAAAAATAACGTTTGCACCACGGGAAAAAATGTTTTTCCGGCTCTCAATCTTTTCTAGTCCTCGGCCTACGTCCTCGGACTTGAAAACCGATTTCAAGCTGGAAAAATCTCATTTTCGGCTCTAGGTGCGAAATATAATATTCCGGCTCTCAATCTTTTCTAGTCCTCGGACTTGAAAACCGATTTCAAGCCGGAAAAATCTCATTTTCGGCTCTAGGTGCGAAATATGCTATTCCGGCCATCAATCTTTTCTAGTCCTCGGCCTACGTCCTCGGACTTGAAAACTGATTTCAAACCGGAAAAATCTCATTTTCTGCTCTAGGTGCGAAATATGCTATTCCTGCCCTCAATCTTTTCTAGTCCTCGGACTTGAAAACCGATTTCAAGCCGGAAAAATCTCATTTTCGGCTCTAGGTGCGAAATATGCTATTCCGGCCCTCAATCTTTTCTAGTCCTCGGCCTACGTCCTCGGACTTGAAAACCGATTCAAGCCAGAAAAGTCTCATTTTCAGCTCTAGGTGCGAAATATGCTATTCCGGCCCTCAATCTTTTCTAGTCCTCGGCCTACGGCCTCGGCTCTTGAAAACCAATTTCGAGCCGGAAAAATCTCATTTTCGGCTCTAGGTGCGAAATATGCTATTCCGGCCCACAATCTTTTCTAGTCCTCGGCCTACGGCCTCGGCTCTTGAGAACCGATTTCGAGCCGGAAAAGTGTCATTTTCGGCCCTAGGTGCGAAATATACGATATTCTCTGAAGGCTCTGTGGACCTCACTATAGATTCAAAGCATGAAAAACAGTGTCATATGGAGTGATACTGTATCATATGGAATGATACTGTATCAAAAGCAATTATACAGTATCATAAACTGTTTACATCAGAAATTATTCTAATTTTTTTTCTCTCTCTGTGTTCACAGGCAGCCAAGACCCTAGCCATCATCACGGGAGCATTTGTGATTTGCTGGTTGCCATTTTTTATTATGGCCATTCTGCTACCTGGAGACAGTGGTATGTTCCATCAGTACGTGATCGCCTTCTTCTTGTGGCTGGGTTATTTCAATAGCACTTTGAACCCGATCATCTATACTGTGTTCAGTCCCGAATTCAGGCATGCCTTCAAGCGACTTCTGTGTGGCAGAAGGGCTTCTGTGCGCAGACGCGGCGCGCATCACAATTTCCCGCGCTGATACTGTATCATATGGAGTGATACTGTATCATATGGGATGATACTGTATCATACGGGATGATAGCGTATTTTTTTCATAAGAAAGCACTGAATGGGAGAGAGAAATACTTAGGATACTCCTGTACTATTTCTCACCCAAATTTAGAAAATATTATACTATCGGGATGATACAGTATAATATACTGGGATGATACAGTATATTACGCTGGGATGATACAGTATCATAAGGAATTATGCATAGAGATGATACAGTATCGGACGCTGGAATTTTTAGGTATCAAACACTGAAATTTGTTTATTTATTCATGATTTTCACAAAGAAGCACTGATTGGGAGAGAAAAAATAAGGATACTCCTTTTACTAAATGATACAGTATCATACACTAGAATGATACAGTATCAAACACTAAATTTATACAGTACCATATACTGGGATGATACAGTATCACATGGAATGATACAATATCTTACACTGAAACAGTAACATATTGTAGCAAGCAAGGGCAAAAACATGATCCCTGCTGATTTGGTAACTGTTGATGGTTGTATAGTGTGGTCCACGTTATAATGACAGTGGATGAAGATAGAAGAATAGAGATTCCAATCCTTTGCTTTAATTAATTATTTTTCTACACCGTCAAAAACATAATTGTCATCATTGTGGACATAGAAAAGGATAGTACCACCGACTTTGTCGAATGATAGACAAGGATAGCAAAACCAAAGTTGATCAAATACTGTCATTATAACGTGGACCACACTATAGTATCATACACTGGGATGATACTGAATCATATGGAATGATACTGTATCAAAAACAATTATACAGTATCATAAGCTGGAGTGATATAGTATCATCACTGGGATGATATGATATTGTATACTGGAATGATACAGTACAATACTCAAGGATGATACTGTATCAAAAACAATGATACTGTATCATCTCATATAATACAGTATCAAACGCTGGAATGATACAGTATCAAACACTGAAATTTGTTTATTTATTCATGATTTTCACAAAGAATCACTGATTGGGAGGGAAAAATTAAGGATACTCCTTGTACTAAATGATACAGTATCAAAAACAATGATACTGTATCATCTCATATAATACAGTATCGAACGCTGGAATGATACAGTATCAAACACTGAAATTTGTTTATTTATTCATGATTTTCACAAAGAAGCACTGATTGGGAGAGAAAAATTAAGGATACTCCTTGTACTAAATGATACAGTATCACATGGAATGATACACTGAAACAGTATCAAATTGTAGCAAGCAAGGGCAAAAACATGATCCCTGCTGATTTGGTAACTGTTGATGGTTGTATAGTGTGGTCCACGTTATAATGGCAGTGGATAAAGATAGAAGAATAGAGATGCCAATCCTCTGCATTAATTAATTATATTTCTACACCGTCAAAAACATAATTGTCATCATTGTGGACATAGAAAAGGATAGTACCACCGACTTTGTCGAATGATAGACAAGGATAGCAAAACCAAAATTGATCAAATACTGTCATTATAACGTGGACCGCACTATAGTATCATACACTGGGATGATACTGTATCATTATGGAATGATACAGTACCATACACTGGGATGATACAGTATCATGACGGGGTAAAATAACATGATCACTGCTGATTTGACAACTGTTGATGGTTGTAGTATCATACACTGTATTGATACAGTAGTATATGCTGAAATGATACAGTATCATATGGAACGATACAGCATCATACACTGGAGTGATACAGTATCATGAATCAACTTGATTTTCACTAATCAAATTGTAGCAATCAAGGGCAAAATAGCATGATCACTGCTAATACAATAACTGTCAACGGAACTTCAGATTGCAAACAAACAAAGCCACAATTTGACTTCAAGTCCCATCTTACATTCTCAAAAACTCCAGTTTTATGTTTTATCTGTTTTATTTTTTCAATATTTATTCAAACTCTGATTAACTGAGGTATAAATTCCAATTATCAGAATCACTTTTAGTGTGACTTCACACAATCTGGCTATGCTGATATTTGGTTGACTGGAGGATACAGTAGGTAGTCTCAACTCATTTTTAATCAGAGTTGAATTTGCTTTTATTGTTGGAGAAGAAGGAGAAGACGTAGAAGAAGGAGAATAAAAAGAAGAAGAAGAAGAAGAAGAAGAAGAAAAAGAAGAAGAAGAGAAGAAGAAGAAGAAGAAGAAGAAGAAGAAGAAGAAGAAGAAGAAGAAGAAGAAGAAAATGAAAAAGAAGAAGAAGAAAAAGCCCTCCAACTCGGTGCTCTAAGTAGAAAGAACTTGGACATCATAACGAAAAATGCAATATAAAAAATGATTACTGGTATCAAAACATAAGCAATATAGTCTAGTATTTAATAGTAAGTCTGTTGGTTGATAACTTAACATAGGAGATAAATATATGGTATAAACCCGAAAATATAGCTTTAGTAAGAGTATAAATTAGTAAATACAGTAGTATTTAAATAAACATTGAACAAGATACTTGATAACTGAAGACTATTTTTGTTAGACACAGTATAGTTCAATCATTTAATTTTACATGATTTGACCCAGTTGCACAAAAGCCGGTTAAATTCTAATCGTGATTAATTTCACGAGAACCAATCAGAGAAGCCTTCTTTTTCTAAGCCGGTTAAATTTTAATCGTGATTAATTACACGAGAACCAATCAGAGAAGCATTCTTTTTTAAAGCCGGTTAAATTTTAATCGTGATCAATTTCAGGAGAACCAAGCAAAGAAGGCTTCTCTGATGGGTTCTCGTGAAATTAATCTTGATTAAAATTTAATCGGCTTTTGTGCAACCGGCACTTTGTAATTCCTAAAATTTTAACAATATTGAGATGGAATTTTAAAATGTTATTCAATATCTATCGAGAAGAATGAACACCAATTTAATGGCAAACTGTATTCATTTATTTCCTTATTCAATAATAATTAATATATTTGAATATTTTCTAAATTTTGAAATTTTGTCTACATTTGAAATCTAAATTGAGGCGAATACTGTGTCGATCGTCACCTGTTGATAAAATAATTTTCAAATTGAGTTTGAATAATTGAATTTTTGATAAAAACCTCTGCGTTGTATACAATCTCTAGTACGGTAAGCTTTTGAGAGTGGAAAGAGTTCGAATTTTTTCCAGATAATGAGAAAATTTGTGAATGGATGACAATTTTTCAATAGATTCATTTTCCTTCCAAATATAATTAACCAGAATCTATAGTGATTCTAAAACACTGAAACAAGAATTATAATTTTTCCCAGAGAATGAGAAAATCTGTGAATGGATGACAATTTTTCATTTCCCTTCTAGAATTTTTAGAATTCCCTTAGTGTCTTTTAGAATTTTCCCTTCTAGTGATTCTAAAACACTTCAATTTTCAATGATTTCAGAAAATGAAAGTCTCATTTTTTAGAAATTCTCAAAAATCCTTCTATCTTAAAACAAGAATCTATATAGTGATAATATGATATAGACTATAATATTGTTAATTTAATAAACATGTAGAATTCAATAAACAATCTGAATATTTGTAGTAGAATCTACAGTAATCTAAAACTAAAAATCAAAATAAAGTGTGGATGGGTGAGTTTTGTGCTCAAAAGCTGATTATTTATAGAAATTATTTGTCTTGTAAATTTTGGAGGAAATGTCTCTTGTAAATAGTAGTTACAAAATTGTAAATTTCGATGAAACTTGTAAAATTTCAGCCCCGTTGTTGTTATATATGAACGTACGTGTTTACCAGAAAACTTTGTATATAAGATTATATACTTAGGATATAAAATGATAGATCTGTGAATAAGTGGGATAAGCCTACTTGAAATGCTTTCCAGCCCGGTTGCTTGTACGACAGTTAAATTTAACAGCAGTCAAGTGAGGTCATCGCAATTGATTCATTGACACATCACATCAACCACCGTTAAATTTAATAGACGTACAGGCAGTTAATGTTTGTTTGATCATCATTTTCAAGTTTTTTTTTTGTTCAGTAGATTTTCAATTCAAATCCTAATAATAGTTGAAAATCAGTTTTAGAACGTTTAAAATTTCAAATACTTCCTGAACTAAAGTCATGCCCTACTTGTTAAGGAAATACTATAGATGGAAATAAGTGAGATATTGCAATTATTCAAATGCTAATGAATTAATAATTATTATTAAACGAGAATCCAAATTAAATGCTGTAAATCACCGGGAAGACTTCTGCTACTGCAAATATTGACAACAGGGTAAACAGCTAGATGGAAATTCGATGAGCGCTACTATTCAAAAATTTTTTGTCAGCCCGGGAATCGAATTTCCATCTAGCTGTTTACCCTGTTGTCAATATTTGCAGTAGCAGAAATCTTCGAGGTGATTTACAGTATTTAATTGGGATTTTCGTTTAATAATAATTAGAAATACTATAGTATTTTACCATATTTTTATTCAGTTATATTACCTATATCATTGGGGTAATATTAGAGTGATAGAATATAATAATTCTGGACCACGACATACATGTTTGGATGAAAAAAATCATGATGAAAATTTGAAGTCCTTTTTTTTAACCCATGAAAATTTCTAGCCCACTTTTAGATGAAAAATATTTATCTAAACATTTATATTGTGAACAAGAACAATTATTATATTTTATTCAATAACTTGAAACTATAACCATAGCGTAACAATAGCTTAAGTAGATATCCCATGGTATAGGGCGTTTATGTCGCAACTTTTACTGTTATCTCAAGCCGATTATTGTCGATTTTCACTGTTTTGACAGGGTAAGAGTGTATGAACGGCACAATATGAGAGACTACCAGCGTCATAAAGCTTCACAGGAGAGAACTGCGTGGACTATCAGCTTGAGATATCAGTAAAAGTTGCGACATAAACGCCCTATACCATGGGATATCTACTTATGCTATTGTTTTGTTTCTCTATGCTATAACCAACATTTTTTATAGGTTTCAAGCTTCCAATACCCTCTCTACTATTTCATTTCATGTGTATTTTTGAACCCTTTTCCAATTTATTTGGAATTTCTGTGAAAATTATGATCAAATCAAAGATTGTAGGGTGAAGCTACAAGTATTCTTATATTCTGATTTTGACTTAATAGGATAGAATGGATTTTACAAAATAATAAAGATATTATTAATATAAGATAGAGGATACCTTTTTAGTACTATATGGGCTTTCATGAGACAATGGAAACTTCTCAATTTTTATTTCAATTAAATAAATTATTTGTTCCACTAAAAAAATGATACAAAACAAAATGTATACTTCAAAATATAACAATAATTATAATTTTTTTAACTATCATTATTTATTGATGTTTATCATAAAATATTGTGTTATTGTATAGATGCAGTGGAACATCAGAAAACCTGTCATCCTAAAAAAACTAATAAGAGTCAAGGTCTCCAATAAGATTTAATTACCTAATTAATTAAGTAAGTTTCAATTAATTTCAATTCAATTTTTTGCATTGAATTTATCATTTTATACAGAATGACACAGAATAACGGGAATTTAAAAAAAACATTAGTGGGAAGGGAAAAATGATTTTATTCAAACTAATGTAAAGTTCAAGACTTGCCATTTGAGAATTATTGACCGAGCAAAGTGAGGTCTAAGATTCAAGTCGACGGTTTGGCATTTCTCTTAATGTTTAAATGTTTTTATGTTGCGCATTTACAGCGAAACGCCGTAATAGATTTTCATGAATTTTGACATGTATGTTCCTTTTTTAATTGCGTGTCAATGTATATACAAGGTTTTTGGAAATTTTGCATTTCAGGGATGATTATAAAAGGAAAAAGGAGCCTCCTTCATACGCCAATATTGGAGTAAAAATCAGACTATAGAATTATTAATCATAAATCAGCTGACAAGTGATTACACAGATGTGTGGAGAAGCCAGTCTATTGCTGTATTTCCATAAGGTCTACAGTTTCAATCAGGTACTTGTGGATGAGAATACTGCCTGAGGTCCACTGTTCACAGAGCTACTAGTTAATAACATCTATCACTTTTTGACAATTACTTCTTCAAGATGGCTTCCTCCTGCACGAATACACTCTTGAAATCTGTGTTGAGATTCCTGAACGATTGCTGCAACATTTCAGCTGGGATATTGTTAATTTCATTTTGAAATGTCTGTTATGATTCAACCACAATTATTGGTCAAGTTGTTAGAACGTTTGATTTGAGATAGCTCCACAAACAGAAAATCGCAGGTGGACAGATCATGGGACCAGGAAACGCAGATGTTGCAGCGATCAATGAGAAATCGTCAACACAGATTTCAAGAGTGTATTTGTGCAGAAGGAAGCCATCTTAAAGAAGTAATTGTCAAAAAGTGATAGATGTTATTAACTAGTAGTTCTGTGAACAGTAGACCTCAGGCAGTATTCTCATCCACAAGTACCTGATTGAAACTATAGACCTTATGGAAATACAGCAACAGACTGGCTTCTCCACACATCTGTGTAATCACTTGTCAGCTGATTTATGATGAATAACTCTATAGCCTGATTTTTACTCCAATATTGTTTACTCCATTATTAATAATTCTCAAATGGCAAGTCTTGAACTTTACATTAGTTTGAATAAAATCATTTTTACAGATGGAAATTAATGAGATATTGCAACTATTCAAAATTTTTGAATAGTAGCGTTAATCAAATTTCCATCTAGCTGTTTACCCTGTTGTCAATATTTGCAGTAGCAGAAGTCTTCGGGGTGAATTACAGCATTCAATTTGGATTTTCGTTTAATAATAATAATTAATAATTTTTGTTCTTCCCACTAATGTTTTATGGCGTTTTTAAAAGTTCCCGGTATTCTGAGTCACCTGAATTTCATAAATTTCTGGTCCACTGGGCAGAATATCATTGTTTCTTATGGGGTGTTCACACATCCCCTATTGGAAAATATTTTCCTTGATGAATAAAATAAAATTGATTATTTTAGAAGGACCAGTTAATATTGCATCAGAGATACCGGTATCACTTATTCTCTATAGAAGGTAGTGACAAGGCAGAGAGTCAGCAACGTTGTTCTCCTGTCTTTCTCCACTGTCATTAATTGTAATGATTATTTTAAACAAAATTGAACAGTAAATATTACATCAGAGATACCGGTATCAGTATACTCTATAGAAGGCAGTGACAAGGCAGAGAGTCAGCAACGTTGTTCTCCTATCTTTCTCTACTGCCATTAATTGATTATTTTAAACAAAAATGAACAGTAAATATTAAATCAGAGATACCGGTATCACTTATCCTCTATAGAAGGCAGTGACAAGGCAGAGGATCGGCAACGGGGTTCTCCTGTCTTTCTCCACTGTCATTATAACGTGGACCTCACTATAGTTTCTGTTTTATAAAAAAATATAACAAGGGTAATTTTCTATAATTAAATAAATTCTAGTTTACTGTCGACATGAGAGCCTAACCTTTAAACACTGACTTCCCGATTCTCAAATAAATAAATAAATTCTTAATAAATAAATGTAATAACCTTACTGTAAAATACATAATATATACCTTTGTATGGTGTAAACCTTGTAATATTGTCTATGTATTACATACTATGTATGTCCTCCATATATTATGTAATATAATATATTGTTTGTCTTTTATAAATTATTATTGATGAGGTATGTTGAGTATTGTAAATTATTGAAGACAAGTAAGGTTTTCAAATACGGGTCCATTCTTTGTTGAATCTTCAATATGTATTGAAAATAAAAGTAATATATTATTCTAAGAAGAGAATTTTGAGTTCAATATGATGCGTTTAACCTGTAATCTATAGTATCATAAAGAAAAGAACTAGCTTATACATGTGGGGGATAGGAAATTCACAAAAGATGGACGCATCATCACGTCTCAATTACTAAAACTCAAAGTTTATTCGAAAACTGCCAATTTTTCAGGAAAATCTTAGAGAACAAAAACGATAGAGCTTGAAATTCTGCAAAATTTGGTATAAAAATGAGGAAAATCGGTTGATAAACAACAGAGTTATCATGGATCAAAGATATTCTTGTGAATAGTCAGTGGATCTTCAACATTTTTTCCAATTTTACTAGAAAACGGTGGATTTTTCAGGAAAACCTTAGAGAAAAAAAATATAGAGCTTCAAATTCTGCAAATTTCGGGATAAAAATGAGGAAAATCGGTTCATAAACAACACAGTTATCATGGATCAAAGATATTTTCTGTGAATAGTCAGTGCTCCAACATTTTATCTAATTATACTAGAAAACGGTCAGTTTTTCAGGGAAATTGTTCAGGATGAGAAAGATGGAGCTTGAAATTTTGCACAAATTGAACAGTAGATGAGTGGGATAGATTTACAGACAGCAGAGTTATGATTGGTCAAATATACAGCTATAATTGTTTTTCAATAGAGCGTCTAATGATATATAGGATATTATTTTAGGAGCTTGAAATTTTGCACAAATTGAACTGTAGATGAGTGGAATAGATTTACAGACAGCAGAGTTATGATTGGTCAAATATACAGCTATAATTGTTTTTCAATAGAGCGTCTAACCATATATAGGATATTATTTTAGGAGCCATAATTGATTAAACTTAATTACTTCACTGGAATAAACACATCTTACATAATTGGAGACCCCAGACCCTGGCAACGACTTCAAGTATTCGAGTAAGTATTAATAATTTCATTATTCCTCATATCTAATTGAAATAAAATTAAGCTGTAAGAGAATGGAGTTGATTAGACACATTGACATGAAAATTACAATAAATCAAAAATATATCTCTAGATTTCAAAGTTTATTGTTGGAAATTTCATCTTCTTGAAGACTGCAGACTCTCAGACAAGAATATGTCATGAGATAATAATATGAAGTAACTGTATTAATAGACGTTTTCTTGATATCTATATTTTCCAAGAGGTAGCCTAATAATATAAGTATATATGATTTTTTTATCATTTGATGGAAGTTGATCTTGAAGAAGTCTCATGTTTTCAAGAGAATACAGCAGCAGTCGAAGTTGAATTCTCTCAAAAAATGTTCATTTTTCGAGAATAAGTTATTACATTATATGGATTGAGTTCAATATTCTCAATTCTGAGTCAACAATAAATATGCATCACTTACAGTAGGTCTACTATATTACTGTAAAAACTAAATTATTTTTGTTGGGTCTGCTCCAATATTATATTGAGCACTGTATCCCTCCACAGGAGTATACAGTATAGTATGAGATTACACTACTCATTGCAAGTATTGGATGGACATTGTGGTGTTTCGGACTCCACCCAAACTGTGGATCCGTGGTGTCCCAATTGAAGCAGCTGCAGGTGGAACTACCTCGAGAGGTTTCCATCACCAAATGAAATCATAAACTAGCCTACAAGTCTCATACTTTTCACAATATTATTTTCAAAATTGGGCTTCTTTCAAGAAGGTTTCCTTTCAAATTGGGCTTATATTTCCTGCTCCTTGTTCTATGATATGGGACCTATTAATAAACCATCCATAGAGGAAAGATAGTATAAGATACTATTATACTCATGCTATCTTTTCTCTGTGATTAGATTAAATTCTCCTAAAAGTTACGGCCTTATGATAATGGTGAAGTGGCAAAAGAGAGTGAAGACTTATCTGAAGTGTAGAAACTGCTTCATGTAGGTGATACCGGTAGCTGAAAGATGAAACAAAAAATTTAGAATGATGCAGTAGTGACACATCAACAAATCAAACCAATTATTGATAAGTCAATGTGTCACTGAAATAGGAATATCGACAACATACTACACTGATATAGTCACTAACTTTACGGGGGATCTATGATTATTTATAATTATTATAATCGTATGTTGAGTCTTGTTTGATTGAAAATGTTCTGAAGTAATATATCTCTCAATATAAAACATCCTCTATGATGTTGTATTGCATTTGAATCACCTTCTTGTTGAACAAGGGTCCTTGAAGCATCAATTGCTTGCAGCCTTTCCTCCTAGCCAACTCATGTGGAAATAATTTATACTTTGTAAGAATTTCTTCCAAATTCAAATGCCAAAATAATTAATTGATAAATGAGAGTTGCATTAACAAGAGGATTCAAGTGGACAGCGCATCAGCTTTTATCTGATTCCCAATTCTCGACTTCTTCCAGTGTTATAATATTGGTTTCAATGAAACTTAGAGAATTGTGATAAATATTTAATAGCATCTATCGATATACCGGTATAGTATGTTTGGTTTTGAAGCATCTAAATTTGAAAATCTACTTTGTGAAAATAATTAAGAACTGAAAATTCTGTGAAGTGAACAACTACAAGACTTGACCTATTTCGGACTATGTGTAACCATAGAGAAACGATAGCATAAGTAGATATCCCATGGTATAGGGCGTTTATGTCGCAACTTTTACTGTTATCTCTAGCCGATAGTACACGTATTTCTTTCCCATGCAGCTGTGTGACGCTGGTAGTCTCTCATATTGCGCCGTTCATACATTCTCACCCCAACAAAACAGTAAAAATCGACAATAATCGACAGTAATCGGCTTGAGATAACAGTAAAAATTGCGACATAAACGCCCTATACCATGGGATATCTACTCTATATGGTGTAACCTTATCGGAATTTGGGAGAGGAATAGCACAAGGATACCTTATTTTTTCTCTCCCTATCATTTTTGATGATGTACTTATTGTATGAGTCAATAAATAAGAATGATCAGTATTGTATAAGACAAATATGACAACGATTTAGGGTACTGTGGAGACAAAAATATTTTTACAATTTTATAAAAAATATCAACGTTTATTCAATGATTTGATATTCAGAATACATTATAATAAATTATAGACAACTTTCAAACTACAGTATTTACAACAACAAAGTTTACATAATAAATTAATTAGGATAGAATAATTATCTCTTCTTTATCACAGATATTATTATACATTGCATATTTACAAAACTTAATAATTTACAATTTAATTTGACACCTAAAAACGTGTTTTCACAACTCGAAATATGACTTTGATTTGATTCAGTTTGATTATTTGAAAACAAAATAATTATTCCTATTGATTACATATTATATATTATTATCAAGTAAAAATACATCAATCTATTCACAATATTATTTAAACAACGTATACAATTGTTATACATTAATAAAAATAAAATATCATCATTAGAAATTTGGACAACTTTTTAACAAAATTATACACATAGGAAATTTCTATAAACAAAATTTCCGACAATTTAAAATTTTATTTTACAAAAAATCTTAAATATAAATATTTACATAGATATTTCATATAAATTTTACACATGAATTAATATAAATTATACAATTAAACGGGGATAATATCGGGGGGCACCGAGCTTCGCTCGTTATTTTTATTTATTGATAAACAGAACACAATTCTCTAAAATGATCGTGTTTATATTTCACAGCTGGCTATACGTCATCTTATGAATTTCGGGTATGCGATATTTTGATTTTTCACATACTCACTCGCTCACTCACTTTTTTACTATCCACAGCTGTTTCAGCCAAGGATGAATTATCCTTTTAATGTCGTTCAGCGAGTTTTCCCAAGGATGAGACCTAGTGCAATCGAAACATAATATCATAAACCTACTATGTTCCAAATTTCGTGAAAATCGTTAGAGCCGTTTTCGAGATCCGTTAAACATAAATAACCAGATATATAAATACAGAAATTGCTCGCTTAATACAGAGTTATCATAAAAGAATGGTGCGGTTTCGAACATGGTTTAAAGAAAAACCAAATTACTTACAGTTGATGTTGTTTATTCATCTAATTTGTCGTCTCAGGCAATTTTTTACATAATTGATAAATTTAAATATGTGAGCCTTTAGTCGTTCGACAAAATATCCAAACGATAATCAATTTCTCTCCAAACATTCGCTAACATTTCATTGGTTATGGTTGTCATTGCTTCATTAATCCTGTTTTAAGTGGTTCAGGTAGTTTTTTTCTTGTAAATTTACATCAAAAACATTGTTTATTCACAAGAAATCGCGAACTGAACCACTTTAAAACAGGATTAAAGAACCAATGACAACCATAATCGAAGAAATGTTATCGAATGTTAAGAGAGAAATTTATTATCGTTTGGACATTTGTTGAGCGACTAAGGGCGCACTTATTGAAAGTTATTAATCATGTAAAAAAACTGTTTCAGACGACAAATTAGGTGAATAAAAAATATTAACTGTAAGTAATTTGGTTTTTCTTTAAACAATGTTCGAAACCGCACCATTGTTTTATGATAACCCTGTATAATAGGATATTACAAGATTATCTATCTTCAAAAGTTCAAAACCATCGTAAGAGGTGGAATAATAGATCTTTCTGAGTTGATGACTTCTATTAAGACATTCTTTTTAGATCTTTCTATGCTGGGGAAAAAAGTAAACCACTGTTTCTTATGGCAGTTACCACACTAGTGTGAACACTTCCATAAGAAACAAAGCTATTCTCTTTCTTCCCAGCCAAGGAGACATTCATAGCAACGCTGAACTTCAAAGCTGGGTTTACACCAAAGTTATTAACAAAATGTTTATTTTTCCGTCCTTATAGATTCCATAAAGGTGCGTACAGACTTTCGCTCTGCTCCGCAGTCGAACGTCACACTGGAGCAGATCGATTGATGATCGACCGGGGAGCA
This sequence comes from Nilaparvata lugens, assembly GCF_014356525.2. NCBI lineage: Eukaryota > Metazoa > Arthropoda > Insecta > Hemiptera > Delphacidae > Nilaparvata > Nilaparvata lugens. The sequence goes on along the minus strand of NC_052517.1, from coordinate 1,104,552 downwards.
AGAGTGGAACGCGAGAACAGCTAACATCTTCCGTAACGTTCACGATCGGTGCGTGCGCGGAGCGTGTTGGAGGCGCGTATATCTGTACGAACCTTTGGATTGAACAGAACTCGACAAACACGTATGTGTTTGTGTATGTGTTGATAAGTTATGTTCAATCTAATAGAAACTATAAGGATTAAGTAATTAACATTATGTTAATAACTTTGGTGTAAACGCTGTTGACATGTATTCAAGGGTAATATTTACAAGAGACGGAACAACATTTCATATAAATATAGGGCTGATAATCATCAGCAAACTTGCGGGAACAACCTGGGGTTGTGACATGAATGCCCTTCGAACATCAAGTCTTGCACTTCTGTACAGCACAGGGGAGTACTGCTCTTCTGTCTGGGCTCGCAGCAGACACGTTGAGAAAATTGATACAGTTTTCAATGAAACTATGAGGAAGATTAGTGGGACATTGAGACCAACAGAGACTGAGTGGTTGCCTGTGCTTAGTAACATCATGCCTCCAGATCTCAGAAGGTTGGAGAAGAAGAACAAGTTCATTTCCCAGTTACAAAACATTCATGAGGATCTCCCAGTCTCAAGAGATTTGGCTAACCCTCCACCAAGGCGCCTCAAGTAAAGAAGATACTTGAGACTTGACGAGCAAGAGGAAATTAGAAGTGCAAGGGAGTTATGGAGACTGAGATGGTTGCAGGGAGAGGTCAGGAACAAAGGCCTTGTGGATGACCCTAATGACATTGTTCCTGGCACCCAGCTGAGACGTAGAGAGTGGTGTGGCCTTAACCGGTTCAGGACGCAGGTGGGAAGGTGTGCTGAGCTGATGACAGCATGGGGATACACATCTGATCCTCTGTGCCAATGTGGACAAATCCAATCAATGAACCACCTTATATCTGAGTGTCCACAATACTCCTATCATGGAGGGCTGTCGGCCCTCCATGATGCTGGAGAAGATGCGTGTCAGTGGCTCCAGAACGTTCTAAATTCTATTAGTATTTGAAATATTAAGTTTAAAATTATGTTTTTTTTTCTAATTTTGGCCTATGTATGCATATGCATATATATATATATATATATATATAGGGCTGATAATAATTTTTTAGTACAAATCTCATCGAAACTGACCAAATCTTGAAATTTCATAATTTTACAAACGTCTAAGGAAAAACCTAATCCACATTGCTATGTGTGAGAACACAAAGACGCTGTCTTTGTCGCCGTGTTCAGGCTACCGTCAACCTATCACCGATTCTAACTTGTTGTGACAACCCGATTACAGTTTCGGCCACCAGAACGCGTTGTCACCACTTTTGTTAGTTTGGCGTTTTGTGCCACTCTGACGCTGTCTTTGTCGCCGTGCTGTTGTCGTGGTCAGGCCACCGTCAACCTATCACCGATTCTATCTTTTTGTGACAACCCGATTACAGTTTCGGCCACCAGAACGCGTTGTAAGCACTTTTGTTAGTTTGGCTTTGTCTGCCACTTTGACGCTGTCTTTTTCGCCGTGTTCAGGCCACCGTCAACCTGTCACCGATTCTATCTTGTTGTGACATCCCGATTACAGTTTCGGCCACCAGAACGCGTTGTCACCACTTTTGTTAGTTTGTCGTTTTGCGCCACTCTGACGCTGTCTTTGTCGCCGTGCTGTTGTCGTGGTCAGGCCACCGTCACGCTGTCACCGATTCGTTGTTGTTGTCGCCGTCTGTTGTTGACTGACGGTTGTTGTTTGCTGTTGCTTCTGTTGTTGATTGATGTGATGTTGTTGTGCAACTGCAGGATCCACCTGAACAGAGGTTAGATTAGATTAGAGTTCTTCATTTATGTAAAATATAATATACAGTATGTGCAAAAAATAATGACCCGATTTTGAATAGCTATATTCACTAGTAGTTCTGTGAACAGTAGACCTCACGCAGTATTCTCATCCACAAGTACCTGATTGAAACTATAGACTTTATGGAAATACAGCAATAGACTGGCTTCTCCACACATCTGTGTAATCACTTGTCAGCTGATTTATGATGAATAATTCTATAGTCTATACTCACGCAGTATTCTCATCCACAAGTACCAGATGTCAACTGTTTTCAAAGGTTGAGAAACTCAGTTCACGTTTGATTTTGTATTTCATATGATATAATTCATCCAGTTCCGTGATGATCTTTCTATCTGATGAAAATTATTTTTTCTAGCATCAAAAATATTATAATTTCTCCAGCATTATTTAGTTCATTAGTTTATTTTTATTCACCTATTAAATTAGTTTTTTCGAATGTGAGAATATTGATACTGATGGGCACGCATAATAATACCATGACTGCAAAACAAAATATTGAAACCAAAGACCTTAAAGCTGCGATTAGACCAAATTTATTTGAAAAATGTTAATAAATCAATCCTTTTAGATTGAACATGACTTATCATATGCATGATAAACATATGTGTTTGTCAACTTCCGTTCAATCTAATAGACCCTATAAGGATTAAGTTATAACCATTTTGTTAATAAATTTGGTGTAAACCCAGCTTAAAGATGCATACCTCTTTAATGTATTTGATTGAAACTATAGACCTTATACAAATACAGTAATAGACTGGCTTCTCCACACATCTGTGTAATCACTTAACACAATTTATGATGAATAGTTCTATACTCTGATTTTTACTCTAATATTGGCGTATGAAGGAGGCTCCTTTTTCCTTTTATATTATACTTGCAAAATTTCCAAAAACCTTGTATATACGTCGACACGCAATTAGAAAAGGAACATACCTGTCAAATTTCATGAAAATCTATTACCGCGTTTCGCCGTAAATGCGCAACATAAACATTTAAACATTAAGAGAAATGCCAAACCGTCGACTTGAATCTTAGACCACACTTCGTTCGGTCAATTAGGAAGAAGTTCTTAACACAATCAAATTGCATACTTAAATACTCACAAAATATTGGAGTTTGCAAAAATCCATCATAAATGCTGAATATGTGCTTCATTGGCTGCACGGACCACATCACGTCTGTGGCTTAATTCATCGCAAACTGAGCATAAGGTGTCTTCTGTCACTGAGGCTACAGCCGCTCATATTCAGGTTTTAAGTTCATTAATGTCACGAGGTGAGGAAAATACGTAAACATGTTGTTTAACATGAAACAATCTGGTGTGGTACACTCACACAACTTTCCTTGCTCATTGATCTATAAACCTCATTAACGAGGATAATTTAGGAAATAACATTATGCCGATTGGCGGCTAAATACGTAATTAAAACTACGATTATACTATTGTGATTGTGTTCAGAGTACATTTTCCTTTGTTTGAATTATGAAATTTGAGGATTTTTTAAAAGTTGTCAAAACAGCTGTTCTACAAATAAAATATCGACATGTGTTTTTTGAATAAACTGTTCTACCTACCTACCTCACGCACGAGAAGGAGGTTACAAAGTATATTTCTCAAGGATGGGGTGAACCCCCTGTTAATTTCTCAGGGAAGACTCATGCCAGTTGATAGAGCTGATATATAACTATACAGAGTATGAATTTTAAAAAAATCGGTCGTCATTTTTGAGAAAATCGTGATAGAAATTTAACAAAAATCATTCTTCTCGGGAATATTACGGAGCTCCTGCAATTTTCCCAGAAATGAGACTCATGTCAGTTGATAGGGCTTATATATAGCTATCTAGGGTATAAATTTGAAGAAAATCGTTAGAGCTGTTTACGAGAAAACCGTGAAAAATATGGTTTTTTGGCCATTATCCGCCATTTTTAATTGAATTTCTTATTGTTGGATCCTCATGGTATAAGGACCTAAAGTTTAAAATTTCAAGTCAATCGGTTAATTAGGAATGGAGTTATCGTGTTCACAGACACACACACACACACACACACACACACACACACACACACACACACACACACACACACACACACACACACACACACACACACACACACAGACCAACACCCAAAAATCATGTTTTTGGACTCAGGGGACCTTGAAACGTGTATAGAAAACATGAAATTAGGGTACATTATTTTTTTTGGAAAGCAATACTTTCCTTACCTATTGTAATAGGGCAAGGAAAGTAATATTATATTGGTCTTACCTTGTCATTCATTTCCGGGAAAATAGTGCTCATATTGAAGTTGGCCAGACTGTTGGTGCTGGACGATGATGCAGTGAGGTTGGCAGCACTGCTATTACAGTTAGCAGCTGGCAAGAAATTCGAATTTGATTTTGCAGCTGGTGGGAAATTCGAATTTGATTTTGCAGCTGGCGGGTAATTTGAATTTGATTTTACAGCTGGCGGGAAATTCGAATTTGATTTTGCAGCTGGCGGGAAATTTGAATTTGATTTTGCAGCTAGCGGGAAGTTTGAATTTGATTTCTGACACCCTTGGTTTGTTGTAGGGGATGACATAGTTGTTGTTTGATAGAAAACCCTTGAACTAGCTGGTATCAAATTGTTATCTGGTTTTAGGTTAGGTTTTGCCTCAACATTTGAAGGATAGAAAACACCTTTACTAGCTGGTATCAAATTGTTATCTGGTTTTAGGTTAGGTTTTGGTTCAGTATTTGAAGGATAGAGAACAGCTGTGCTGGCTGGTGTCAAACTATTATCCAGTTTTTGGTTGGGTTTTGGATCAACCACGGTTGATGAATAGAGACTGGTTGGAATTAAATTGTTGGCAGGTTTTGGGTTGGGTTTCACATTAGATTTCGCTTCAACATTTGCAGATTTCTTATTCAGCGCTGGAGGGAAAAGATAGGAGGGTGGTGCCGTGGAATCGAACAGATTCATCTGGAAATCAGCAGCTGACTCAGCAAGAAAAGTTGTTGATGCTGTCCCTGTTGGCTGCAGGTTATCCAAGGTCTGTCCAAAATAGTTCTGATAGGATGGGATTGGTTGATTGCTACCGTAATCACTGCCATGATGATATTCTGTAGCTCCAAACAGATTTGATGTTGACACACCAAATGATGGCAGATCACTAGAGTTATGTCCAGCCATTTCAAAGCATGTGCCATAGTTCAATGATGTCACTGATGAAAACTGATCAACACTTGCTGCAGAAGCACCATCTTGTACATTGCTGATCAGGGATTCAGCGCTATACTTGTTACTGCTTTTGAAAGTTGAAGACGACTTAGTCAAAGGGAACCTTTCATTCTTTTTAGTAGCAGTTGAACAACTATTCACATTATGACTTGAACTTTGTGACCACAGGGATGTTGGCAAACTAACTGGAGTTGACCCTGTACTGCTTTTAGCCACAGATGGTATTGTACTGTTTTTAGCAACCAATGTTGAACTGCTAGGTGCAAGAAACGATAGACCTGTATCATTAAAGTTGTTGTTTTGCAAATTTATTTCGCACTTTCTTGTTGTTGAGTTGGCAACACTTTTCTGCTGCATTGCTGATGGATCCTTTGGTTTTTGATTTGTGGTTGCATTGCCATCAAATGGCAACATGTTCTGTTTCTGATTTTTGGTTGCGCCATCAGAACTCAGCAGGTTCTGTTTCTGATTCGATGTTGCACTATCAAATGTCAACAAATTTTGCTTCTGGCTACCTTCAGTTGACAACAAACTATATCCATCTCTATTCTGTGGATTGTATGTATTCTTGGCATTTATCAGGGGCTGGGAGTTAGTTGTAGAACCTTTCTGTGGCATAGGCATAGTGTTACATTTGTAGTCAACCTGCTTAGCACTGTTTGAGCCAGCAGTGATCTCTGGATAGTATATGTCAGGTGCCATAATATTCTGCACATACTTGTAGTTATTGCCATCTTGTTTCTTATTAGTTTTCACTTGATCAACCAGTTGACTGACTGACAGAAAGCTACTGCCTCCACTTTGAGGTTGTTGATGAGACACATTGGGCCCTGAAGATGTTTTGCTGGTATCTGCAACAACACCAGACCTTTGTCCTTGATTTGGAGCTGGATTCTTGGAGCTTTTGGCATCAAACTGTGCTGATGTAGCATGGGACTGTGGATTGCCCATGGCAAAGTTTGTAGGTTTTGATGGAGTGTCCAAGAAGTTTGAAGATGGCTTGGAATGCATGTCAAAGATATTTGATGAAGCAGTCACATCAAATGTGTTTGATGGCTTTGATGAAACATTCAAGTCAAATGTGCTGGATGGTTTTGATGTTACATTCATGTCAAATATGTTTGAAGGTTTTGACGATGCATTCATGTAGTTTGAAGGTTTCCCCGACATGTTGAAATGAAAATTTGAAGGTTTTGCTGATGTATTTGTCTTAGATTGTACATCAAAGATGTTTGATGGTTTGGATGATGCTTGCAAGAAGTTAGATGACTTTGAAGTTGGCACTTCTGTGGAGAAGGGTGCTGAGGATTTTGGTTGTACATCTAGGGAGTAGCTTGAAGATTTTGTAGGCATATCCAGATGAAAATTGGAAGATTTTGCTGGTGTTTCAGGCAATTTAGATTGCACATCAAAGATGTTTGATGGCTTTGATTGCACATCAAAGATGTTTGATGGTTTTGAGGGTGCTTGCAAGTAGTTTGCAGATTTTGAAGATGGCATGTCTGTAGAGAAAAGTGCAGATTTTGGTTGCATATTATCCTGACAGTAGTTTGATGATTTCACAGGAGATACATCAGTGGTATTATTTAAAGATTTCTGATTGTTTCTGTCTTCAACTTCTGGAAGGGTTTGGAAGATGGTTGCAGTTGTGTTTGAAGACATTCTGTAGTCACCGTTAACTCCTGGTGTTGAAGGACCAGTGTTTGTGCCTAGTGCCAGATCCCCAACCAATGTTGGCAATGTGGAAGGTATTCCCAAGCCATGGTTGTCAAGATGTGACAACAGTGAAAGTGATGACTTGGAAGTAGGCCATGAGTAGTGCAGTGCTGATGATGAAGATGTTTGTGCCTGAGGATTTGCAGTTGTTCTAGTGATGGAGCCATCAGTGCCACACAAGGTTTGGGCATCAGAGATTGGGAAATCCATTCCATAGAACATCTGTGAGTTTGTAGAGTATGTCGGTTGTAGACCACCAGTGATGATTGGCGCAATGAAATCCAGAGCATCTTTGTGTGGTGTGAACATCCTGTCTGGTGGAATGAAAGGTGCTGATGCAGTGGAAGAACTTCCAACTTCCAGAGTGGATGTTCTAGGGTCTGGCATTGTCATCCAGTTGACAGACATGCGTGGTTGAGATGTCTTCACAGTCTCACTACTGCTGCCAACTTTGCCATTTGCCGGTGTGGTTGTTGTTGATGTGGTGGCACCACTGCTGAATGTGAAAACAGATTGATTTGCTTGAGTTGTGGCACCACTGCTAAATATTCCAACAGATTGATTCACTTGAGTTGTGGCACCACTGCTAAATATTCCAACAGTTTGATTTGCATGAGTAGTTGCAGTGGTACTACTGAATATACCAGCTGTTTGATTTGTTATAGTGGTAAAGATATTAGTGTTTTGATAGGTACTCTGTGCTGGGAATAGCATTGTACTGTTGTTGAAGCTGTTATTCAAAGTTGTTGAGAGTGATGGGGGGAAATAGGATGATGATTTAGACATGACAGAATTACTGTTATTCTGGTTCATCCCTAGATCCGGGAAATAAGTAGAAGATTTTGATGAGGTAGCATTACTTGTAGCACCTTGATCCATTCCAGCAGTCTGGCTAGTTTTGATTGAGGCATTATCAAACATTACTGGTTGCTTTTTGTTCATGGGATTCCCTCCCACATAGAACTTGTTACCAATGGAGCTGTTATTACTTTTTGAAGTATTCACCGATTTCGTTTGAGCAGCTTGTGATGTGACTATGCTACCACACTGGTCCACACCCATCAGATCTTTGGAACTGGTTACTTTTGGAGCAGTACTGAGTGAGTCTTCAATTGTTGAAGATGAATACAGTGATTGTGGGAATCCGATAGCTTGAAAATCACTTGCACTGGAGAAAGCACAGGAATAGGAACGTGTTGTTATAGGATTTGAAGTTGTTGACGCCTGGGTGTAGATGAAATTTGCTGGTGCATCACTCTTGCTACCCAGCTTTGTACTACTTGCAACCGGTTGTGAGACGAAATTGCTGTCACTTGTGTCCATACTTTTGTAGCTCGACAAGTTCCCAAACATGCCAGCACTTGTTGAGTATGATTGATCAGATGCAAACACATTCTTAGATGCACTGCTAGTTGGGAAATGATTGTAGCCCGACATGTAGTTAGTTTGAAAATCGTCAAAGTTCTGTAACTGCATGCTGGGTTTCGGATTCCAGTTGTTGTAGGCATTGTAACCCAATCCACCATCTTGACTACCATAGGTTGTAGCGGCCATTTTGTTGTTCACATCTCTTGGATTGGACACAAACGAATTGTTGATATCTCCTCCATAATTGGAATCTACAAATTTTGGTGCCACTTTCTTGTATCCACTGTTGTAGTTATAGTTTTGGAACGAGTTTGCTGACATATAATCATAGTTCACATTTGTGTAATGTGATTGGTAGTCCTGAATTTTGTTGGTATGATCAGCACACTTTTCTCCCAAACTGTTTGAAGGTTTTGCTGAATTCAATGCTGATATTGAATAGGCAGAAGAAGTTTGTTGTTGGTTAGGCATTGCATTATTGGCTTTGTTTTGGTCAGTATGGATACTGTTCATGTTCTTGTTGCAAGGATTCTTAGTCATTTCATCTGTATTCATCGCCAAATGCTGTTCTACACTGTTGTAGTTGTTCAAAGTTTGTAGACAATTTTGTCTGCCACTTGTGTCCAGAATATTGGGGTCTCCCAGAAGTAGACTATCAGTGGCATGATGTACAGCATCGCTGTTGTCACCATCTATGAGCATTTCCGAGTTTTTGGAGTTGGAAACTAGTGGAAACGCATCCAGGAATGCAGCAGTAGGTGACAGGGAGCCATGATGTTGAGATCCGGGTGGCACTTGCAATGTTGAGAAGATGTCATTGGAGAAGTCACTATTTGGCAGTACCAGGCGAATGTCATCCAAAAACGTGTTGTTCTTCTCTTTTTGCTGAACTGACTTGAAGTCCTGTTTCTTGTCATTCTTTGGTGGATGGTTCTTTGAGGGAAACAAAACTGTCTGCTTCTCAGAAGGTTTGGAATGTTGAAATGGAACCAAACTGTCCTGAGTCATTAATGGATTGGCTTGATTCTCAGGAGGTTTAGAATGTTGGAATGGGACCAGAGTATTCTGTGTTGATGTGGTAGGATTATCAGTAGGTTTGGAATGTTGGAACATATCTGAAGCATTCTGGATTGATGTTGATGCCATCATATCCATGTTGGTCTGATTATTTTGTAGCAGAGAACCATCAACAGTCACTGATGTGCCAGTAGATTTCTTAGTATTTGTAACACCAATATTACCAACTTGCTTGTTGGATTTCTGAACCATGTTGCTTACACCACCACTATTACCAACCTTCATGGTATTTTGAGCCACATTGTAACCAACTTGGAAATTTGTAGCTTTCCTCCTATTTTGCATGGCCCCTCTTCCATAACTCTGTGGATATTTGGTGACAGGGTTGATAGTTGTTTCCAAATCTACAGTTTGACAGCTGGAGGTGCTCTTCATTTTGAAACTGGCGGCCATTTTTCTGACACAAGTCTTGCCAACATTAGCACTGCTACCAATCATTGGTCCCTTACTGATGTCATCTGTCTGCTGTGAAACTGTTTTCTTCACAACTTTTCTGGTGTTTTTATTTGGGTTTGTCATCAAAACTTCCCTACCAGCCTCCAACTGTACCGTGGATTTATCTTGAGGTAACACTTTCCGATTACCATACAACACCTTGGAGGTGCTTCTTCACTGGAACTTGTATTTGTTGACATATCCTTCTTTATCTTACCACCGACATTTTTCACATCACCACTAGTACATTTTGCAATCGCTTCCCCAGTCGGCATTGTTTTGGATGTGTTCGCAGCAACATGTTGGTTTTGTGATGACTTTGGAAACTTTTGTTGACAGTCATGGACTTCTGACACTTTATTTACACAACAGTTGTCACACTGTTTCACAACAGATGCATAGCCTAGTTGGAAATGGTTCAATCCGCTGCTATTTCCTCCACTTGGTTTGTTGGGTTTTGCAGTTTCACCATGTTGTGGGATGTTGGGGTTCCACTGGTTTTGTGGCTGAGGATTCAATATAGGGTTTACAGTCTTCTGTCTGCTGACATTAACTTTGTAAGAAACAATAGGTCTTTGTTCAGTTATAATTGACATTTTCGAACCACTCCCAGAAGGCAAAACACTAGATTTATTGGCAAAACTCGGCAAAATTCCAGATGATGTGGTGGCAGTTGACAATGACACACCAGCACCAGATGTGGATGAAAGTGTATGATAGTTTAAGAAATTTCTGTACACATTTCCTGATTGGTTTGATGTATTGATCACATTTTGATATGCAGCAGAATTGGTAACTGAAGGTAGCGAGTAATTTGGCAAAACACCAGAAGGTGTACAAACAGGTCCCGATGATTCAGGTAGATTCAGGTTAGAAGCAGCCATTTGATTCTGATTTGTAGAGAGACTGGTAACCATTGGTGTTGAAAAAGATGTACAAATTGAAGAGCTTGCAACTATCTGGTTCTCTGAAGATTTCAAAAAGTTTTGATTTGCAAATGCAGGCAGTGAACTGTTCACAACTGGAGATCCACCAACTTCTGCACCACTATTATTCCAAAACAGGTTGGGCGTTTCCAAAAATTTATCTCCGCCCATGTAGCTTGTGGACCCAATTGTAGATACAGAATTGCTTGAAATATTGCTGACACCAAAACTGGAATGATCCTGATTTTTAGAATTAATTCCCATAATAGGGCTGTGTTCCATCGAAGGTTTCCCATGTAGTTCAGTATAGGTGAGCATAGTTTTCTGGCCACTATTCTGTGGAAAATGGAAATCATTGTTATCGATTTTGTTCTCAATGCTTGTTTGAGTTTGAATTGCAATTTTTTCTGGCCTGTTACTGAGTTCAATGAAGCTACATTTTCCAATTTGATTCAATGTTGTTCCACAAAACTATCACCATTCTTTTTCACATTTTGATTACTTGTTTGCATCTTTACTGCAGTTTCTTTTGCTACTGTGCTGTTTTCTTCAAGTCTCCCACTCACTTTGTTCACAACGTGTGATGGGATCATACCATTTTCTGAGAAGCTTGGATTTCTACCAAAATCATCTTCAGTATTTTTACTTTGAACAGTTTCTCTAGCACTATTTGTTGTCATGGACAGGTATGACATATTTGTATTGATTGTGGAAGATATATTGAAGTTTGACACTTTTTGCAATGCTAGATTATCATTGGTGGGATTTACTGAGGAAATGTAAGGGTATGATGTAGGTGTAATGTCTTTGATAGCATCTCTATGACTTGAGTTATCAGGGAAACCAAGTAGCTGAGATCCCTTCTGGTTTATGCTACCCAAATAATGTTCCATTCTGGAATTTTGAACATCCAACACAGTATTGTTTTCACTCACATTCCCAGTTTGGTAACTGTCTGGTAATTTATCTGAAGCAGCTTCTGGTAAAAGCAACATACTTGCAGATGTATTAGTTTTCTGTAACTGAGTCTGGTTATCTGTAATATTTTGGCCAACCAAGTTCCCAGTGTAACACTTGTCCGATAATGTTTCTTTATTTTTGGCAACATTTTCTAGATGTGGTTGATGATTGACAGGGTTCTTTAATGTGTTCCCAATACCCAGAACAGTTGATTCAACTGTTTCTTCACAACGTTTGCCAACTAGTTTCATTTCAACTGGATTAGAAACCGATGATGCAATTCCTTGTTGCTGGTTAACAACTGGACAATCTTTGTTCTCATTTGGGTACATCACTGTTTTCTCCACACCATAGTTTGAAGAACAATTTCTATTAGTGGGCAATTCCAACTTTTGGCCAATATTTGTGTTTGATTGCCTTCGAATTTCAACTTGAGAACATGAAGGATCCGGAGTTTCTTGGTGAGGGATATCTGTAGAACCTGTGATCATCTGTACATCTTCTATGTTGTTGTTGACTGGACCTTCTACAGAAGCCATGATAGAATTATTATCTTGATGAAATACATGTCCATGCATGGAATCCTTATCAGGAGCATCAGATAGATTTTGTTGGTCCAATGTTTTCAACTTCTTTGCAGGTGGCATTACTGAACCATCAGCTGGTCTTTTTATTTGTGGCATATCCACTAATAAACTAGGAATTGGCCCATCATTTTCAGTATCATCATTATCATCAGACATTGTATCCAACCCAAAATGGTCATTACAATCATCATCATCATTGTTCCCAACATTCAACACATTATCATGTTTGTTCACATCTGGATGTGTTCCTTGTTCTGCGACCAGACTTTGGTTCTGATTCTCATTTCCCTTTTCAAAATCTTCAACAACCTTTTGCTTCCTGCTATCACTGACCACTACCTTCATACTACTGCAGGCTTTATCTTCCTGGACTTTCTTTACAGAATCTACAACCTCTTGTTTTTTCTTATCGCCAATCGATACCTCAACACTACAATTTTTGTCAATCAACTTTGTCGAGCTGCTCACTACCACTGAATTACAACCACCATCTTCTGATTTCCCTTGAACAGTTTTGAAACCTGATGCCAGCTTCAAATTCCTTGATGAATCATCCATTTCTTTGATAGCTTTTGAACTTTCCCCTTCTTCAATCCTAACTGAAGATGTTTTGTCTGATGTTGATCCTTCCACACCAGTTCCTGTATCAGTCAAAGTTGTCATATCCAGGTCTTGATCTGTCAGTTCGATTGAATCCCCTGGTGTTTCAGTTCGAGCAGTTATCATGTTATCAGGGTTAGCAGACAATGCTTCAGGTCCTCTCAAACTTTCTAAGACTTTAGTTGTGGAAGTATTGTTTTCCAATACTTCAGTTGAAGAGGTGTTGCCTCCCAATACTTTAGTTGGAGAACTTTTGTTTTCCAATCTTTGACTTGTGGAATTATTGTTGTTCCCCAATGCTCCAACTGAAGAAGTATTATTCACAACAGATTTTTCCAATGACTGTGTTTGATCATTGTTCATTTTTCTATTCATTCCATCCTTGTCTAATACACTTTCATTCCTGGAGATCTCTGTCTTTTTCCCATTATCCTGTTCTATTCTTCCATTAGATTTTACAACCGATTTATCTTTGTTTGTCTCTTGTTCACCCATTCCAACCTTGTTCATCACACTTTTATTTCTACAGATATTTGTTGTATTCTTACCATCACTGGGTTTCAAACCTTCTTCAACTCTATCAACCTTTGCATTCTCTACTTGTGTTGTTTTTGGGACTTCAACAAATTCAGCCACCTTGGTAACATCTTTCACTTTTGCGGATTCTGCAGAAACCACAGTTTTCTTCACTTTTCTGCTCCTCTGACGCTTCTCAACCACTCTACTCGCTTTCACCTGCATCTCCACTGTCCTTCTCACCACAAACTGTGTACCCACCAGAGGTATCGGGACTTTGTTGGCACATTTTGACAGCAGAACCCTCTTCTGCTGCCCTTTTTTCCCAGCCCGATTCACAGTGGTCCCATCTGCTTCAAAAGCCCTGTTCACAGCCATTCTGTCGGCTGCTTTGAACACAATTGGCTCAATCACTGGCGCACTGTTTCCAATCACAATAGTTGTAGGCGATTGATGGTTGATGATTTGAGGAACCGATTGATTGATCATGTGGGGAACTGATTGATTGATAACGTACTGTGGCTGTTGCTGAGGAACGGTTACTACTCGCCCATCAGGCAGGACAATCATGATTGACTGATTCACAGTTGGAGCGCCAAAGTTTGTCACAGTTACTGGCATGATACTCGGGTAGGGATTCACAACATGCACTGTTCCAGTAACTGGTATTTGGTTGGGAGTGTTGCCTGTTGTGGTAACAGTCACCGGTTTTGTTGTTGCTGGTATTGGATTGGAACTGTTGCCTGCTGTGGTAACTGTTACAGTTTTAGCAGTAACTGGTTTTGGAATAGAACTGTTACCAGCACTGGTTGCTGGTTTACCTTGAGAATTATCACTTTTAGCCCTTGAGGTTTCCTTGTTTTGAACTTCTGTCACAGTTGAATTACCAGAAGAGGAATTAGGTTGAGTTGGAACTTCTACTGAATTTGATGTTGCCAAACCAGATGAAGATGGAGTAGCTGCTACTTTTGGTGTAGTAACTGCTACTGCTGGATTACTCTGACTGGAATTAGGTTGAAGGGGAACTTCAATTGATTTTGATGCAGCCTCCAAACTAGATGTAGATGAGATTGATGTTGAAGTAACTGCTGCCGTTGATGGAGTAACTGCTACTGTTGTTCTAGTATCTGCTACCGTTCCTGGAGTAACTGCTACTAATGATTTAGGATTATCTGTTACTTCTGATGAATCTTCATTTCCAGTTACTGATTGGGAAGTTGTTGCTAATTGGTCACAAACTTTTCCACCTCCACCTGAATCCAAACCAATTGGGTATTTGCTAGGATCTTGACCATTCTCAGTACTCGATGACATCATATCCTTGGTTTCCATAGCAACAACATTCCTTGATGACGTCATATCACTGGTTTCCACAGCAACTACATTCCTTGATGACGTCATATCACTGGTTTCCATAGCAACTACATTCCTTGATGACATCATATCATTAGTTTCCATAGCAACCACATCCCTTGATGACGTCATTTCTTTCGTTTCCATAGCAACAACATTCCTTGATGACGTCATATCACTGGTTTCCATAGCAACCATATTTCTTGATGACATCATATCATTTGTTTCCATAGCAACTACATTCCTTGATGACGTCACATCACTGGTTTCATTAGCAACATATGACGTCATCTCTCCTGGTTCCCCAATTGCTGCATCTCCCACCAAACACTGACCATCATTCTTGGCAACTGGAGTTTCCAGAATTTCTCCAGGGCACAGAGGAGAATTGGATGAAAGGCTGGAAGAGGGTGACGAAATTGAGGAGGAGGGAGAAGAAGAGGGATGAGTATGAGGTGGAGGAGAGGTAGAGGAGGAAGCCAAAACACAGGCACTGTTCAGGGTAAACCCGGTGAGTTCCCTTAGAGGTGTATTGCAGAGGTCGACCACTTTTTTTATAGGGGACAATTCAGGGCTATCGGATGGGGTTGAAGGTTGTTCCACATCTTCTGACACTTCAGTTATGCTTGATGTTTTCGAATTTGGGGGGTTTTTGCTAGCTACAGTGCTGCCAACCTCTAGCAGTTGGTTGTTCTCTTTCTTCTCGGCTTTGTCTGTGAAAATTGAAACATATTAATTTGTGATTGAAAAGACTTAGAACGTTGTCAAAAATCCACTTTAATTAAATAAAAATTAATATTTTACAGGAGCATGCTTTCGTGTGTGCTCACACATCATCAGCTGTAGGTTACAGTAAAGTTACAGGAAGTAGAAAGATTCCAAATTAACAAAAACAAAAACAAGAGTCACTTGATCATTCTGACTAATTATCATTCCTATTTATAATTTATGATTTCAATTTTAATTCTAATTTATATTCTTAATTCTAACAAAATTATTAGACATTATATGATTTCAGCCTACTTTTTATGAAAAACTTTTTACTTATAAAACTAACATAAAGAAAAGCAAGAGCCACTTGATCATTGTAATTGATTGTTAATTCTAATTTTCTTAATTCCAACAAATTATTTGAAATTACATGAATATTTCACATGAAAAAAATTATAATAAAATAAATAGGTGTAAGGCAGTGGAATAGGTTATCTAAGTTAAAAAAATTTCAGAGTGGAAATTTGTAATAAAATGAAGTAATTGTGAAATATCATCATCACTGTTGGAAATACAAGAATCCTAGAAAACTACTGAAAATTGGGTTAACAACCTAGTCTAATTTTTTTTTTTCCTTAAATGTTCAATAAACTATTTTTTTTCCAACATGTTTAGATTTGGTTTGGTTTATTCTAGATGGTCTAGAATAAAGACCGTATAATAATAAAAAGACAGTTCAATAACAAGCCTTAATGATCATATTAACATATTCCCCTGTAATATAAGTAGGTTAGTTCAAGACCATCTAGAATAAACCAAACCAAATCTAAACATGTTGGAAAAAAATTAGTTTATTGAACATTTAAGGAAAAAAATTTAGACTAGGTTGTTAACCTAATTTTCAGTAGTTTTCTAGGATTCTTGATAAGTATTTCCAACAGTGATGATGATATTTCACAATTACTTCATTTTATTACAAATTTCCACTCTGAAATCTTTTTAACTTAGATAACCTATTCCACTGCCTTACACCTATTTATTTTATAATTTTTTTCATATGAAATATTCATGTAATTTCAAATAATTTGTTGAAATTAAGAAAATTAGAATTAACAATCAATTACAATGATCAAGTGGCTCTTGCTTTTCTTTATGTTAGTTTTATAATAAGTAAAAAGTTTTTCATAAAAAGTAGGCTGAAATCATATAATTTCTAATAATTTTGTTAGAATTAAGAATATAAATTAGAATTAAAATTGAAATCATAAATTATAAATAGGAATGATAATAAAATTAGTCAGAATGATCAAGTGACTCTTGCTTTTGTTTTTGTTAATTTGGAATCTTTCTACTTCCTGTAACTTTACTGTAACTTACAGCTGATGATGTGTGAGCACACACGAAAGCATGCTCCTGTAAAATACTAATTTTTATTATTAATTAAAGTGGATTTTTGACAACGTTCTAAGTCTATTCAATTATGGAAAAGTTCCACAACATCAACATTAACACTACAAACTTAATATTAATTTGTATTAAGGCTGTGCAAAGGCTAAAAATGAACTTCCTACTGGTGATATTTTTCAAAGTTTTTCGATTCGTATATCATCAAGCTATCAAAGTGAGAAAGTTTTCTTAGGAAAACATTTTTTTTTCTGATCATTACTTTTTGAGATATGAGCGCCTAAAGTTTCAATTTTTGGGACAGGACATTTCAAATTCGGTGAGAGATAAATCCATGAGACTTAGAGGATAGTTCTTTATGGCATTGTTGATCTGATAAAACAAAAATTTTCTGAAAATATCAATTTTTGAGAAAGTTATTCAATTTACCAAAATGACCAAATATAACTCAACTAAAAGTTATTTCTAGTCATTTTTAGTAAATTGAATAACTTTCTCCAAAATTGATATTTTCAGAAATTTTTTGATTTACTAGATCAACAATACCATGAAGAATCTATCCTCTAAATCTCATGGATTTATCTCTTACCAAATTTGAAATGTCCTGTCCCAAAAATTTAAACTTTAGAGGCTCATATCTCAAAAAGTAATGATCGAAAAAAAATGTTTCCTGAGAAAACGTTTTCATTTTGATAGGTTGATGATATACAAATCGAAAAACTTTGAAAAATATCACGAGTAGAAAGTTTATTTTTAGCCTTTGCACAGCCTTAATTATACAACATTTTACAATGAAACTACAAGATTGTTATGAATACTGATTGTTATTATTTATTATTTAACCATTCAGAATTACACAACTTGCAGAAAAGTACCACAGGCTTATAAGCCCAAAACGGTTCCAATTCTAATTTATACAACAGTCCAAATTTAGCTAGGTTATGTCTCACTTAACATTCTTCAATTACACACTCAATTTACAATTCAAAACACACAAGAACCATTTTTGAATTGAAAAATACTTTAAAATTAAATTAAATCAATCACAATTAATTAGAAAATTCTAAACTTTGAAAAACTATAAAATTTCGAGACCGAAAAGACAAACACACTATTTAGAACTTATCACAGCTGATTGTCAATAATTGTAGTTAAAAATGATCATTTATATTTCAAATATATTACAGGTAGGTATATACACAAAGAAAAGAAAAATTTTATTACTTGATCATAAATTTTCAAAATTGAGATGATATATTTTGGTAGTTCATGACGTTCCTACACAGCCAAGAATTTGATAATCAATTCTATCTCAAAAATATTCAATTTATTCATTCAATTATTCAGAATTACACAACTAGTCAAGGCAAATATTTCTATTGAATGGAAAAGACTAAGAAATTGTCAAAAAAAACCACTGATATATCACTGGTTTTTTGACAATTTCTTAGTCTTTTTCATTCAATATGAATAATTACCACAATATCAACTTCTCAACTACACAAAAAGGAAATATTTCTCATTATTTACAATAGTTATGGATCTTCATATTTGAGATTGACTATTCTGCTAGTTGATTATATTTCTTCATAACCAACAAACGATTTGGCTTCGTTGCGGAGTAGTTGGACAAAGAGAGAGCTATCTGCTTTGCCTGATGACAGACAAGGCTAGCAACACCAATGTCAAGTAAATGCTGGCTTCCAAACGCGCTTCTAACTATAGGTAGTCCCATCCACAATTTTCTACTCCCACCGTTTGTTTGGGTGTTAATCACCGCTTGTCAAGTTGAGTAGTTGAGACGCGATGATGCGTCATTCGTGAATTTCCTATCCCCTACCTGTATATAAGCCGATTCCTTCCGTATCAAATCCCCCACCAAACTTGATACAAACAACACTCTCTTCCGTATCAAATCCCCCACCAAACTCGATACAAACAACACTCTCTTCCGTATCGAATCCCCCTCAAACTTGATACAAACCACTCAATTTTTCAATGTTGTTTTCCATCACGAACTTCTTATTATTAAATCACTTTTTGCTATTAGGAAAAACGACTATCAGTAAGATATTTTACAATAAATGAATTAATCAATTTGAAATATACACCCAATTTAAAAGCAAACGACAATGTATATTAAACGAACAAACCAACTTCAAATCCCACATCCTCTTTGATTACCTTCTCAGCCACAACAAACCCAATAGACACCAATAGACACCAACAGACACTAATCCAATAGACACCAATAGACACCAACAGACACTAATCCAATAGACACCAACAGCGCACTAAAAATTGCCATCCTATCCTTCTACTTGTCTATGAGTACAACCAAGAAGATGGCGGACCTGCTGAAATATCTCGTCACAGTGAGTGATTAATTCATTTATTGTAAAATATCTGACTGCTAGTCGTTTTTTCTAATAGCGAAAAACCACCCAATTTCTTATTAATTTTGATACAAACTCATCTTCCGTATCGATACACGAATGACAAGATTTTCCTGCAAAATGTCAAGTTAATGAGTTGAGTAGTTGAGACGTGATGATGCGTCATTCGTGAATTTCCTATCCCCTACCTGTATAAGCCAGTTCTTTCCGTTAATATAATATTATAGATAGTAGGTTGTGTTTTATCGCTTACCTTTGCGACTATTGATGATTCGCTGCTGAACGGTTTTGTGTGCAATGTTGCCGTTCCACTTGATGTGCGGCTGCGACGTTGCCAGTTTGCCACCGGTTGGGAGTGTTGCCAGTTTGTCGTTGCTTGGCGCCGGCACAGGGATGTCGGCCATTTGCAGCAGTTGTGCCAACTGTTGGCAACGTCGCCGCAGTGTGTCTATGCGGTCGTGCAGGCGTGCCAACTCTGAAGCTGAAAAATAATTCATAAAAGTCAGAAATAAAATCACTGTAACACTGTAAGCACATTTCAATCGAAGTGTCAGTGAATAACTCTAAGGCCCGGTTGCACAACAGCCGGTTAAATTTTAACCGTGATTAATTTCATGAAAACCAATCAGAGAAGGCGTTTTTGAAAAGACAGCATCTCTGATTGCAAAAATGTTGTGCTTTTCAAGAAATTTTTGAAAATTTAGTTGACAAGAACTGGATCCATTCCAAGTTGCTCGGTTCTCTTCTTTCTTATTCGTTTCTTCAACTTCTACATTTCATTCTCATTTTTTTTTCGTTGGTTCTCTTCGTTGAATTCATGTTTTAATAGTAGATAACTTGCATAGCTTAGACAGTAGGTAGTTGACAGTAATAGACTTGAGTTAACAAAATTAAATTCGGCTAGAGATTGGGAACATAGACTACCTGTACCGTGGGATATCTTCTTATGCTATCTTTCCTTATTCTATCACCATAAATCATAGGCCTACAGTATCAACTCAATATGATACATTCAAAGTTTGGATGTTTTGTATCACATCAACTTATGGTGATGTGTATCAAGTTGAGATTATACTGTATCATAATAATAATAATAATAATATCGAGTGACCTGGCTGGCTGAGGTCTGGTGTCAGAGTTTTCAGGTCGCAACTGATCAATTTCAGGGCCTCTCACATCACCTAACGACTGCTTTTTAGGCAGCCGGGACCGACGACTTAACGTGTCTATCCGACACGGGAGTAGCCCGAGATAAATATCTTGGCCCGGGCCGGGATTTGAACCCGGGCCTCTGAATCATAAAGCCAGCATCTGATCCACTCGACTACGGCCACTGTATCATATTGTGATGTATCAACAGTTGTGTATCAAGTTGAGATGGAGATGTGTATCAAATTGAGATTATACTGTATCAACAGTTGTGTATCAAGTTAAGATTATACTGTATCATATTGTGCTGATGAATCAACAAAGAATAATCTCAACTTGATACACAACCCCATAATTTGATACAACACTTCCAAACTTTGAATGAATTCTACAACCATGGCATATCTTTCTATAGTGAGGTCCACGTTATAATGACAGTATTTGATAACTTTGGTTTTGCTATCCTTGTCTATCATTCAACAAAGCCGGTGGTACTATCCTTTTCTAGGTCCACAACAGTGCCAATTATGTTTTTGACAGTTTAGAAATATGATTAATCAATGCAGAGAATCGGCATCGCTATTCTTCTATCTTTATCCACTATCATTATAACGTGGACCTCACTATATGCTATCACCATAAATAATACAGTATCAAAACAATATGATACAGTCGATACAGTATCACCTCACATGATTCAGTATCAACACAATATGATACAGTATCACCTCAACTTGATACACATCACCATAATTCTATACAAAACTTGCAAACTTTGAACGAATTCTACAAACCATGAGATATCTTCTTATGCTACCTTTTCTCTATGCTATCACCACAATATGATACAGTATCATCTCAATTTGATACACATCCCCATAATTTGATACAAAACTTGCAAACTTTGAATGAATTCTACAAACCATGGGATATCTTCTTATGTTATATTTTGTCTGTGCTGTCACCATAAATGATACAGTATCACCACGCATGATACAGTATCACCTCAACTTGATACACAACACCAAAATTTGATACAAAACTTCCAAACTTTGAATGAATTCTACAAACCATGGCATATCTTCCTATGCTATATATTTTCCCCTTACTACTCTCACCCTAGACAGTGTCCCGTTCGGTATCACCTCCCTTGCAGCGAGACCTATCTCACCACGCATGATACAGTATCAACACAATATGAAACAGTATCATCTCAATTTGATACACAACCCCATAATTTGATATAAAACATGCAAACTTTGAATGAATTGTACAACTCATGGCATATCTTCTTATGCTATCTTTTTGCTATCTTTACTCTATACTATAGTTAGGTCCACGTTATAATGACAGTGGATAAAGATAGAAGAATAGCGATGCCGATTCTCTGCATTAATTAATCATATTTCTACACTATCAAAAACATAATTGGCACCGTTGTGGACCTAGAAAAGGATAGCACCACCAGCTTTGTCGAATGATAGACAAGGATAGCAAAACCAAAGTTGATCAAATACTGTCATTATAACGTGGACCTCACTATATCACCACAATATGATACACTATCATCTCAATTTGATACACAACCCCATAATTTGATACAAAACTTCCAAACTTTGAATGAATTGTACAAACCATGGGATATCTTCTTATGCTATAGTGCTCTTACCGAAGACAGTGTCCCGTTCGGTAGCGCCTCCCTTGCCAGCTGACAGGGTGTGCATCAGCTGATGGAGGTGCGTGATGTGGCCCACGGCAGCCATGAGGATGGCCAGCTTGCTCCTGACCCGACTCGGGTCGTAGTCTGGCAACAACTGATCCAGCTGGCAAAACGCCACATTCAGCTTGCCACGTCGTTCCCGCTCCCATTCTCTGTTCTTGCTGCAAAATTGAACAAAAATTTGAGATTAAAAATGGAATGTTTATAATGTTAATAATTAAAAATTAACATTATTACATTCCTTAATCACAACATCAAATTAATGATTGGGAGAGAATCAACAGGATAAACCCAAAACTGTTCCTCTCCCTAATTTTGATAAAAATAGTTCAAATGAGGTTATGAAAACACTTTTATAAAGATCACAAAAAATTACAGTCCAAATATACATTATACTAAAAAATTTGTATCTCGGTTGAACAGAAAGATGAAACAAATTATTATTACACTTGAAAATGCATTAATAAATTGAAAAATATTAAAAAGCTTGATAAATTTGAAGCCAGAAAAATCACAAAAACATTCACTATCAGCATATGATCGTATTATGATGTAATGATTGTGAAAAATTAAAAAGAAATATACTAGTAGTTCTGTGAACAGTAGAACTCGCGCTCGGTAAGTTACATTGACCTGTTGTTATGTTTTGTCAAAAATTAATAAATAATTTATCAATTTAAAATGTCTAGAAAAAATCCTAAGTAAACATAGAGCTTTCTGTCCTATCGTACCGTGACGTGTCGTCCCGGAATGTGAGTGTGAGCGCTGTTATCAGGTCTTGCTGCAACTGTCTACAACGTTGATAGAAATAATATGTTCGATGTTTTTGAAAGGGAGTATTATTGACCGAGCGAAGTGAGATCTAAGATTCAAGTCGAAGGTTTGGCATTTTTTTTTAAACATCTTTATTGCCCATAAAAACAAAATACAAAATAAAAACTTACAAAAGAAATATTCTAGATTATAATATTATGCTATTTTACAAATAAATTAAAATTACATGGCACCACCCAGCAAGGGCAAAACCCTGACCGCTGAGTGAGAGTATCAGCTGTTTAGACAATATAAAAATTTATTTAAGCTACTAATAATTAAAGCTACAAAAAATCGAAGTTCAACAATAAATTACTAGTAATTATAATATTTGACTGATGTCGAAGACAAATTTTTGTATCACCCACTTATTTATCTGTTCCATCCTCTGTCTACCCCTATTAGAAAGAGATTCTGACAATGCATTTGGCATGATATTTATTATTTTTGAGCTAAGATACCCCAATTGTCTTCGCATTTCTCCTAATGTTTTAATGTTTATATGTTGCGCATTTACGGCGAAACACGGTAATAGATTTTCATGAAATTTGACAGGTATGTTCCTTTTTTAATTGCGCGTCGATGTATATACAAGGTTTTTGGAAATTTTAAACATAATATTAACATAAAGAGAATTGCAAACCCGTCGACTTGAATCTTAGACCTCACTTCGCTCGGTCAATTATGAGTTAGTGATTTATTCATTGATTGGGTTTACTCGAAACAGTATAGTATTATGACTTTATCGATGAGACTCTAGTGATTATGTAGTTGAATTCAATAGGGAGATCCACGTTATAATGGCAGTGTTCAATTAGCAATGGTATTGCTATCCTTGTCTATCATTCAACAAAGCGGATAGCGCTATCTCTTTCTCGATTTGCTCTTTTTCCAGATCGTCTTTTAACAATGTAGAATTAATAAATATCGGGGCATCGAGCTTCGCTCGTTATGTTTATTTATTGATAAACAGAACACAATTCTCTAAAATGATCGTGTTTATATTTTACAGCTGGCTATTGCTATCAAGTTGAGATGGAGATGTGTATCAAATTGAGATTATACTGTATCAACAGTTGTGTATCAAGTTAAGATTATACTGTATCATATTGTGCTGATGAATCAACAAAGAATAATCTCAACTTGATACACAACCCCATAATTTGATACAACACTTCCAAACCTTGAATGAATTCTACAATGTCGGCTTATGAA
The DNA here is from genome assembly GCF_014356525.2 of Nilaparvata lugens. Lineage (NCBI taxonomy): Eukaryota > Metazoa > Arthropoda > Insecta > Hemiptera > Delphacidae > Nilaparvata > Nilaparvata lugens. The sequence continues at coordinate 1,080,527 of NC_052517.1, read as the reverse complement.
TTTTGGGGATGCGATATTTTGATTTTCCACAGAATCACTCGCTCACTTTTTACTATCCACAGACGACGAGAGTCTCAGCTGTTTCAGCCAAGGATGAATTATCCGTTTAATGTAGTTCAGCGAGTTTTCCCAAGGACGAGACCTAGTGCAATCGAATTTTTATATCATAAACCTACTATGTTCCAAACTTCGTGGAAATCGTTAGAGCTGTTTTCGAGATCCGGTGAACATAAATAACCCGATATAAAAATATAAACAGATATACAGAAATTGCTCGCTTAATATAATAGGAATTAACCAAATATTTCATATTTATTATGAAAATTCATTATAAGATTATTTAAAAATATTATTTCTTTCTTAATAAAATATAATTGATTATTTTAAACGAGAATGAACAGTTAATATTACATCAATAATCCTGTATCAGCTACCGTCTATAGAAGGCATTGAAAAGACAGAGGATCGGAACATTGGTCTCCTATCTTTCATCACTGCCATTATAACGTGGACCTCACTATAGCTATGGAAGTCTTTACACAGCCGTGAAAAATAAAAAACATGATATTTCATTTCATTTTCTATCATCCATTGATCACATATTTATTTATTAAAGGGGTATGTGGATTATTTGTCAATAGAGTTATTGATTCATAAAGTTACTATCAGGTAACCTGTGCTCCGCAAGGGTCTAATTGGAGACTTGACCTATTGAAATCTTGAAGAATTGGAAATAGGCCTATAACCATCCTCGGTAAATTAAGAATGTATATGCAAAATGTCAAGTTAATGAGTTGAGTAGTTGAGACGTGATGATGCGTCATTCGTGAATATCCTATCCCCTACGTGTATAAGCCAGTTCTTTCCTTTATTATATTATAAACTGGCAGGTAACCCGTGCTCCGCTACGGTCTCTCTACAGCACAAATAGATTGAATTTACTCATCTCCCAATAACTGCGATTTCTTATAAATCTTCCATCTTTGATACCTGGCTAGAATGGCTAATAACATCATAATTGAATGAAGCTGTTCAGAGAGTGCCTGTTGGCCGAAGGGTTAAAGCCGCTCCGCCGGCAACGGAGAGGATCCGGGTTCGATTCCCAGTCAGGGCCATAGTTTTTTGACAGTTTCATTATTCTAATTTCATTCAGCTATCTATTTGTTCGGTCAATATTTGCAGTAGCAGAAGTCCATCCAGATAAATAAGAGAGGCCCTCAACAAAAAGTTAAGTCTCATAGGCCCTGTTGCACAAAAGCCGGTTAAATTTTAACCGTGATTATCTTTATGATAGCCTTTTCAAAAACGCCTTCTCTGATTGGTTCTCGTAGAATTAATCAAGGTTAAAATTTAACCAGCTTTATCTAATTTAACATTTGTATGAAAGAGGTCAGACAGAGATATGACACTTTCTGGTAGGCCTAACCTTAGTTGTATTAATACAGCTTTCATTAGATATTTGAAAAAAGTATTATCATAGAGAAACAATAGCGTAAGTAGATATCCCATGGTATAGGGAATTTATGTCGCAACTTTTACTGTTATCTCAAGCCGATTACTCTTGATTATTGTCGAATTTTACTGTTTTGTTGGGGTGAGAGTGTATGAACGGCACAATATGAGAGACTACCAGCGTCATAAAGCTTCACAGGAGAGAACGAACTACGTGGGCTATCAGCTTGAGATAACAGTAAAAGTTGCGACATAAACGCCCTATACCATGGGATGTCTACTTATGCTATTGTTTCTCTATGGTATTATCTACACAGTATTAGTTATCTATTTCATTCACTCACTTGGAAAGAGTACATTGATATGTTGAAACATGTTTTGAATGAAAGTTTTTAAAAATGGGTACCGTACTTGGATTTTAATTTCCAGATAAATAAGAATAGCCCTTATCAAAAAGTTAATAAGTCTCATAGATTTGTATGAAAGAGGTCAGACAATATGACACTTTCTGGTAGGCTACCCTCAATCTTAAAACATGACAAATATCACCAAAAACCTGATTATCTATATAATAAAAACGAAATGGCACTCACTGATTGACTGACTGACTCACTCGCAGAACTAAAAATCGACCAGACCAAAAACGTTCAAATTTGGTAGGAATGTTCAGTTGGACCTTTAGAGGAACACCAAGAACGGATTTGGAAAAATATCCAAAGATACGCCCAAAATCTGCGTTTTCCAGCGTTTTTTCAGCTTTGACTTTCTGATGGAATGAAGCATGCTCAAATGTAAAATGCAGGCGAGCGAAGCGAGCCTGACAGCTAGTTATCAGTCAGTTCTAGAAACTAGAAATAGGCCCGTATTGGTTTTAACTGAGATACATCAGCTGTTGAGGTTTGAACCCCGAATGAAACATATTATAATAGATGCGTCTATAATCGTAAATTAATGTGATGGTGCATTTATAGCCTATGCACTGCCTAACACAAGAGAACTATGATATCAGTTTGGAGGAATAAAAAGATTCAAAGCGGTTTTCTTATATCTTAAAACTGTCAAAAACCCCTCATCATTATCAAATTGATACGTTAAACTTCATATAGTACAGTATACAATGAATTACTGCCAAATCTTTCGTGGAATCCTGTAATATTTGAAGCTAAACAGCTTCAAAAATGACATAACCACAAACTTGATTTTGTAGGTACTTGATTGGTAGGATCTCAATTTTAATCAATTAAAAACGGGGTTTAAGGGGAATAAAACAGCAAATAGACGGGAAAATATTAAGGGAACAATGATACTAGTAAATCTTTAAAGAGTTTGGTGGTTTTATTGTCTGTTTACAATAAAACCAGTGGTAGAATCCCAGAACTGACAGATCAGTAGAGTACTGTTTGTACTTCAAAACACAAACAATTTATTGACATTTATAGATTCCGAATGGAATCGTTTCCAACTTACATGGTTTCCTGTTTCCTCTTGATTTTTTCCTTCTTCTTGACTTTCATTTAATTCATAAACACGAAGTTTTGAAAAATAATTATTGATAATTTTTGTACAAAAAGGTTATGTACGTATTCTGTATTTGTCTGCTCGCCATTTTGTAACGCTATAATAGTTACAGCGGTGACCGCTAGGTGATAGGCTAATCTTCGATCCAGTTAACAATTTTTAATTTGAAAAAAGTGGAAAAATTATAATATTGATATCCTTATCATTCTGAATTTTCCGAAATGTCTTTTATTCATTTCGAATTAGCTAATTGGCTCATTCGGAATTGTTTATCAACGAAGAACAGGCTTGATTGATTCTACGTCAAGGCATTTGGCGGTTCCCAATTGTTTTCGAAAACGTACCTTCATGGATATTATTATGATGAAGCCTACGTTATAGAGACAGCACTTGATGTTGTTATACTTGTCTGTCATAAGGCAGAGCAAATAGCTCTATCCTTCTCAAGCTTCGCAACGTTGCCAGATTTTTTTAGAACCATGTATAAAAATAATAAATATTTGATCTCGAGCATGCGGTAATTCAGTATATTCAGTCTTTTAATGGCAGTTTCCAGGCTGACTTTGTCAAGTTTGAAACAATCAAAACACAAATATCTTGAGATTTCTGCAGATAATTCATTTTATATAGCTCTGTAGATGGACTGCAATTTTAAATTATGAAACAGTCCCAACTTTTCCGCTAGTCCACTGGTTTCATCACCTTTCAGTGAGTACAGAAGGTAGTTGATGAGTTTCTCATGTACCAGTCTACAAAACTTTCCATACTTCAACTCTCAAACACAAATCGGCAGTCTGTTTAAGCTCTCTCTTCTAAAAAAGATGGTGGTGAGGCAGAGAATTGGCAATGCTGATGTCCTTTATTTTTCACTGACTTTGTAACGTCGCTCTTACCATTTATTTATTCATTGATTTCAACAAAACATTTACATTCGAAGCTCTCTCTCGACGGGCACTCAGCATCCTCGTGAAGTCGATTTGCCATGAAGAAAAGTCAATAGCTAGTGATAAAATGTTGGCGATCTTGGTGCAGGGGTCGATGCTTTCCGAACGTATGGGATGGTACAACACCCTCCACAGAGTTTCCATTAACTCCATGCAAGGATAATGGAAGAAAAAACTTTGCAATTCCCCTCCTTCTCCACTTCAAGGACTCTAATTTGCAAAGTTGCAGGCCTCTTGGTACTGGAGCTTCAGTTCAATTGAGGGTTCGAGGGAAACACTTCCCTCTCAACATGACAATCAAGTCAACCATTTTCAGAGTTTCTGCTTTAGATTGAGTTCATTTGTATTGTTTGATCAGATGGTACTGTATTGAGTTTGAGAGTTTATGAATAGTCATCATTTCTGGTTGGGGTTTTCTTCTTGTATGAGTTTGTAGAGTCTTCACCATGTCAAAATTAAAGTCATATCAGTATTCCTATTTAGCAATAAAAGAAATTGTGTTTGAAAGTAAAAATTTAAGTCAATTTCTGGTTTCGAAGAATTAGATTTGAAAGCAAATTTCACACTTTTACATGCAATGCAACAAAAATATTGATACCGTTAGGTCCACTTTATAAATGGCAGTGGAGAAAGATAGCAGAACAATGTTGCCGATCCTTGGTATTGTCAATGCCTTCTACAGATGGTAGCTGATACAGATTTATTGATGTAATATAAACTGTTCATTCTCTTTTGAAACAATCAATAAAATTTTATCAAGCAATAAATTATATTTTTCTATAAGTTTTCATGATTAGGATGAAATATTTTGTTGAATATTTATATTTTGTTAATTATTTATCAATTTCAAATTGTTGAAAGACGATCTGGCAACAGAGCAAAGCGAGAAAGAGATAGCGCTATTTGCTTTGTTGAATAAAACATAGCAATACAATTGCTAATCAAACATTTCCTTTATAACGTGGACCTCACTATAGACCATTTTCTTCGATGAACTAGTAAAACGTCTAATTTCAACTCGAGCAATCTTAATTTTCCACTAGCATTGTGTCAAGGTAGCTCACGCTCCAAAGCAGTCTGTATGGGTTGCCATCTTGATTTTCTTCTCTGATATCCAATCGGCAGTGATCTGATTGTGTTTTGCTGTTGTGTATGATTGTGTTTGCGTTGTTAGCTACTATTTAGCGTACCCTATTTCAACAATTTTTTGGTGAAAATAGTGAAATATCAGTGAAGTTTGTGTGAATTTCTGCTCGAAAAATGGCAGAACAATCGGCGGAAGCTCGTATGAACACTGCCGCTCTGAAACGGGCCGACCCCTACCTCAAAGAACTTCTAGAAACGGCGGCCCATGTAGCTCTCTACACCTTCAACCCAGACGTCAACGAATGGGAAAAAACAGAGGTAGAAGGCGCACTCTTTGTCTACAGTCGTACTGGTGAGCCATTCCACAATATTCTCATCATGAATCGTCTAAACTGCAAGAATTTCGTAGAGCCTGTAATCCGAGGCTTAGATCTACACCTGGAAGACCCTTACCTACTCTACCGTACCCCGAAAGGGTCTATCTACTGTGTGTGGTTCTATGATAAACGAGAATGCTCTAGGATTGGACAAGCTTTAGACAGACTTGTCAAGGAAACCACGTTGAATTCATCGTCGACAGCTGTAGACAAAACTCAGACGAAGAAAGGGGAAGGCATAGATATATTCTCAATGCTATCCAAGGCTCAAGAAGAGTACAACAGTGCGTCTTCCAAGGATGGAAACGGAAATAAACCTGAGGACAACACCCCAAAGAGTGTCAAAGATTTCTTCATGAAAGCTTCATCATCAACCGCTTGGTCGTCCGCTCAACAGAACCCGCCCGAGGTAGTTCCTGCCCCTAGGGGGGCTGCAGCCCCGCTTGCTCCGCCACCAGGGTTGACTCAAATTCCCGCCCAGGAGCCTCCAGTGTTCCCCAGTCTGGAGAAACTGCTACTAGATCCGCAGAACTCACTGCAACACATTGAAAACAAACTCCAGAAGACAACATCTCCTCAACCGATACAAAATGGCGGCGGACTGGTCTCGCCCACTAGCAACGTGGTTCAGACGCTGAACTTCTTCAACTCCAACCTCACCAAGTCTTATCTAAAGATGGCCGAAGATGGGAAGTTGGTCATGCCTCAGCCCGCCATGTTTCCAAATCAGCCCGCCATGTTTCCGTCGAACTCGTTGATGACGTCACAGGTCCAGACTCCATCTGAGATGCAGCCGTTGACCAAGACGCAGCTGCTTCAAGCCCTCGAGTATCTGATGAACAACGATGACGAATTCATTCCAATGCTACATGCCGCTTATGTCAAGAGTCTCACGCGCAAAACATCGTAAATATGTCCTATTTTGACCTTGATGTTAGTAAATAAGCTACACTTAATTTGACACTGAACATAGTAAATACTCTTATTCAAATTTGGTTTACTTTGACGTTGAACGTAGTAAATAAGCTCCTCTTAGATCCGCCGCAAAGTAGACCCACGAAAAGCAACCCACGCCGTGGGATGTTTTGTAAACCATTGCAAGGCTTCTCCAGACATCTGTGTAATGATAATAATCCACTTGTCAGCTGATTGATTATTAATCATTCTATAGCAATGTTTCACAAAACATCCCACGGCGTGGGTTGCTTGTCGTGGATTATCGTGGGTCTACTTTGTGGCGGGCCGGTTTCCGAGCTCGGTATTTAGCTAAGTTCTAGACTTTCAACAGCTGGAGTCAGAAAATTAGCTTTCCAAAATGGGGCGTAGTCGCAGTTTTTATGACAGTAGTCAGTCGCAGTTTTCATTTTCTCATTTCTATAATTGGAAACAATTTTCGTTGACGAAATTAAACATTCCTAAATAATTCAAAACTGCTGATACTTTACACTATTCTCTCTTTATTTTATTTTGTGTTCAATTTTCTAGTTTTTTTTTTTTTTTTTAATTTAATTCTAACCTGACTATGACAATGTCTAAGACTACGCCCCTTTCATTGACGAAATTAAACATACCTAAATAATTCAAAACAGCTGATACTTTACACTATTTTCTCTTTATTTTATTCTGTGTTCAATTTTCTAGTTTTTTTACATTTAATTCTAACGTGACTATGACAATGTCTAAGACTACGCCCCTTTCATTGACGAAATTAAACATACCTTGAATAATTCAAAACAGCTGATACTTTACACTATTCTCTCTTTATTTTATTCTGTGTTCAATTTTATAGTTTTTTCGACTTTTAATTCTAACGTGACTATGACAATGACTGCGACTACGCCCCGTTTCGGAAAGCTAATTTTCTGACTCCAGCTGTTTAAAGTCTAGAACTTAGCCAAATCCCAAGCTCGGAAACCGGCACTTAATTTGACACTGAACATAGTAAAAGCTACTCCTTATTTGATTTGACAGTGAACATAGTAAATATTTTATTCAATTTTATTTTCACTTTTACGTTTCTATTCCTTTGATGTTGAACATAGTAGGCTAAATGAGCTACTACAAATTTGACAGTGAATATATAAAAAAAAACAATATTCTAGGTACTCAATTTCCTTTTTACTTTTAATTTTCTATTTACTTTGACACTGAACTTAGTCAATATACTCCCAGTCCAACACTGAACAGTTGGATACTTAGGCTCAACTCACACTTACACGACTGAGGTGGAGAAGAGACTGGACTCTAGTGGAGAGCATGTGTTTCCAAATGGTGACGTCGCGGAGACTAGAATCGACTGGTCTGAGTGTCACCATTTGAAAACACATGATCTCCACTAGAGTCCAGTCTCTTCTCCACCTCAGTCGCCTAAGTGTCAGTTGAGCCTTAAAATATAGAAACACAATAAATAAATCACCAAGTACCCATTATTTGATCACAACACAAAGGCCTGGTTGCACAACAGCCGGTTAAATTTCAACTGTGATTAACTTCACAAGAACAAATCAGAGAAGGTGTTTTTGAAAAGACGGTTTCTTTGAATGGTTCTCGTGGAATTAATCACGGTTAAAATTTAACCGGCTTTTTCGCAACCGGCACAAAGAGTTTCAACTCTCCAAGAGTCATTTCAAGTTACTTGATATTTTTGTTGAAGATTTAGACCCAGTCGCACAAAAGCCTGTTCGATTTTAATTATGATTAAGTATTGTATCAAGAAAGCCAATCAGAGAAGGATTTCTCGTAAAGATGGCTTCTCTAATTGGTTCTAGACTTTCAACAGCTGGAGTCAGAAAATTAGCTTTCCAAAATGGGGCGTAGTCGCAGTTTTTATGACAGTAGTCAGTCGCAGTTTTCATTTTCTCATTTCTATAATTGGAAACAATTTTCGTTGACGAAATTAAACATACCTAAATAATTCAAAACTGCTGATACTTTACACTATTCTCTCTTTATTTTATTTTGTGTTCAATTTTCTAGTTTTTTTTTTTTTTTTTAATTTAATTCTAACCTGACTATGACAATGTCTAAGACTACGCCCCTTTCATTGACGAAATTAAACATACCTAAATAATTCAAAACAGCTGATACTTTACACTATTTTCCCTTTATTTTATTCTGTGTTCAATTTTATAGTTTTTTGACATTTAATTCTAACGTGACTATGACAATGTCTAAGACTACGCCCCTTTCATTGACGAAATTAAACATACCTAAATAATTCAAAACAGCTGATATTTTACACTATTCTCTCTTTATTTTATTCTGTGTTCAATTTTATAGTTTTTTCGACTTTTAATTCTAACGTGACTATGACAATGACTGCGACTACGCCCCGTTTTGGAAAGCTAATTTTCTTTCTCCAGCTGTTTAAAGTCTAGAACTTAGCCAAATCCCAAGTTCGGAAACCCGGCACTTAATTTGGCACTGAACATAGTAAAAGCTACTCATTTGATTTGACAGTGAACATAGTAAATATTTTATTCAATTTTATTTTCACTTTTACGTTTCTATTCCATTGACGTTGAACATAGTAAATGAGCTACTTCTACTTTGACAGTGAATATATATAAAAAAAAACAATATTTTGGGTTCTCAATTTCCCTTTTACTTTTAATTTTCTATTTACTTTGACACTGAACTAAGTCAATATAGCTACTCCCAGTCCAACACTGAACAGTTGGATACTTAGGCTCAACTCACACTTACACGACTGAGGTGGAGAAGAGACTGGACTCTAGTGGAGAGCATGTGTTTCCAAATGGTGACGTCGCGGAGACTAGAATCGACTGGTCTGAGTGTCACCATTTGGAAACACATGCTCTCCACTAGAGTCCAGTCTCTTCTCCACCTCAGTCGCCTAAGTGTCAGTTGAGCCTTAAAATATAGAAACACAATAAATAAATCACCAAGTACCCATTATTTGATCACAACACAAAGGCCTGGTTGCACAACAGCCGGTTAAATTTCAACTGTGATTAACTTCACAAGAACAAATCAGAGAAGGTGTTTTTGAAAAGACGGTTTCTTTGAATGGTTCTCGTGGAATTAATCACGGTTAAAATTTAACCGGCTTTTTCGCAACCGGCACAAAGAGTTTCAACTCTCCAAGAGTCATTTCAAGTTACTTGATATTTTGTTGAAGATTTAGACCCAGTCGCACAAAAGCCTGTTCGATTTTAATTATGATTAAGTATTGTATCAAGAAAGCCAATCAGAGAAGGATTTCTCGTAAAGAAGGCTTCTCTAATTGGTTCTTGAGGCATTTAATGAAGATTAAAATTCAACAGGCTTTTGTGCAACCGGGTTTGATTTTAATCATGATTAAGTATCAAGAAATTCACACATTTTTAGTCATCCTGTGTGAAAACTCCCATAATAATCAATGTTAATCTTTTCCTGTCAACCGAGAAAGAATACCATAAATTCTTATGGAAGTGTTCACACATTTGTAGTCATCCTGTGTGAAAACTCCCATAACAACCAATGTTAATCTTTTCCTGTCAACCGAGAAAGAATACCATAAATTCTTATGGAAGTGTTCACACATTTGTAGTCATCCTGTGTGAAAACTCCCATAACAACCAATGTTAATCTTTTCCTGTCAACCGAGAAAGAATACCATAAATTCTTATGGAAGTGTTCACACATTTGTAGTCATCCTGTGTGAACACTTCCATAACAACCAATGTTAATCTTTTCCTGTCAACCGAAAAAGAATACCATAGATTCTTATGAGAGTATTCCACATTTGTGGTCATTCTGAATCATAAGGATTTCTCATAAAGAAGGCTTCTCTGGATGGTTCTTGAGGTATTTAATTACGATTAAAATTGAAGTGGGCTTTTGTGCAACCGGGGCTTACACTTGAAGTGTGAAAGATTTAGGTTACTCTTGAAAATGGGGATCTTAGAGGGTTGAAACTAGTTTTGTGTCGTGAAAAAATAGAGGGGTCTTGATAAATAATTAATTTTGTTTCAATAAATACTTCTAATTTGAGCATAGTAAATACCCCTTATTAACTTTTTTGGTTGGTAAATACTTCTTATTTGACCTTGTAAGTAACTGACTTTGTGTAGATAGAGCCCTGTTTTAAAATTAAATGCGGGACAAATTTATAGCATTGTTTGTTGTTATAGGAGTGTTCACACAGGATGACTACAAATGTGTGAATACTCTCATAAGAATCAATGGTTTTGTTTTTCGGTTGACAGGAAAAGATTAACATTGCTTCTTATAGGAGTGTTCACACAGGATGACTACAAATGTGTGAACACTCCCATGAGAATCAATGGTATTCTTTTTCGGTTGACAGGAAAAGATTAACATTGCTTCTTATAGGAGTGTTCACACACATGATGACCACAAATGTGTGAATACTCTCATAAGAATCTATGGTATTCTTTTTCGTTTGACTGGAAAAGATTAACATTGGTTGTTATGGGAGTGTTCACACAGGATGACCACAAATGTGTGAACACTCCATGAGAATCAATGGTATTCTTTTTCGTTTGACTGGAAAAGATTAACATTGGTTGTTATGGGAGTTTTCACACAGGATGACTACAAATGTGTGAACACTCCCATGAGAATCAATGGTATTCTTTTTCGGTTGACAGGAAAAGATTAACATTGGTTGTTATGGGAGTGTTCACACATAGACTTACTGCAAATGTTTGAACTCTACCATAAGAAATACTTGTACGTTTTTTTCCCTAGTAGACAAGAATTCTACTAAAAAGCAGGGCTTAATAATTGATTATGTAACCTCAGATTTAAAAATGTTGTCTGGTCAAAACAATAATTAAGATTATAATTATTCAAAGATTATTGATTAAAAAATTAATCAAGATTATAATTTTTCAATTATCTAAATAATTAGGAAGGCATTTCTAAGTTAGATACACTTTATGGACAATTTTTTATTCTTTGTATGACAATTCTTTTATCTATGACAACAGTAATAATAAAGTACAGTAGCTATCCCATGAAGTGACTTTTCAATTTTTTTGGAAAAAGCAGATAATTTTCATTTTCCTTCAGTTCATTCTACTGAAATTTGTAAAATAATTACATGATTGTATTCTATATCGTTGTATGTTCTGTTGAGTAATTATTGTATGTATCTTTCCAGGTTCTATTTTCCAATAGAAGTTGTGTAAAATATACTTTGGTAAATATTTCAACCTATGTATAAAAATTTGTATGTACTCTAATTATTCTATATTGTCGTCTTTACTTGCCTAGTGGTTTTCAAACATATTTTTGGCCGATTTAGAATGTTCTCTACAATAATAAAATTATTGTGAACTCGAATCCTGGTATTCAAAATTTTTGTTCTCATAAAATTATAAATCATAAACTTAACAGGTAATCATTTTCCAACTTAACCATTGAAAGGTAATCATAAATTTACCTTGCAATTCATGGTCAATATTTCCAAAATTTAGGTTTTTGTGGAGGGATAATTCTAATCAAAATTCCATTTTTTTTCTCCTCTACTCAAGTTTCAGAACAAAAATGTTGTAAAAGGTTTTGTAGAGGGATAATTCTAATCAACATTCCATTTTTTTTCTCTACTCAAGTTTCAGAACAAAAATGTTGTAAAATAACTAAGGATGATCAAATTATATGTCATAAAATTATAAATGTCAAGCTTGAATTATCGCAATTTCTTCAAGTTAATACTTTCATACTTTCATTTCTATTGTTGTAATTCCAGATACTGTGACCCGGTTGCACAAAAGCCGGTTAAATTTTAACCGTGATTACTTCACGAGAAACAATCAGAGAATGCGTTTTTGATAAAACGGCTACTCTGATTGGTTCTCGCGGAATTAATCACCGTTAAAATTTAACCGGCTTTAGTGCAACCGGGCCTGTACCTCTTAATTTTGCCAAATCGATAAAGATATTATAATATTTCCTTTTTCTGTCTTATGACAATCTTCATAAGTGGTTTATTAAAATATGATAAATATGAATGTTTTGGTTGATCATTATAGATATGTTACTGTACTCATTATTGATTTATATATTTCATGTAAAAATGTATTTGATATTCCTTACCCTGATATTAATGTATCATGTATTTCATAATAAAATATTATGTAATGTAGTATTTGTATTCTTGTATCACTGATTACCTCGGTATATTATAACGTGCTCTGATGGGCACATTAAACTGTCTGTCCCGACTGAAGTATGAGGTCCACGTTATAATGGCAGTGTTTGATTAGTAATGGTGTTGCTATCCTTGTCTATCATTCACCAAAGCCGATAGCGCTATCTCTTTCTCGCTTTGCTCTGTTGCCGGATCGTCTTTTTTACAATGTAGAATTAATAATGAATTAACAAAATATTTCATCTCAATTATGAAATTATTGAAAAATATAATTTCCTACTTAATAAAATATAAATGATTATTTTAAACGAGAATGAACAGTTAATATTACATCAATAAATCTGTATCAGCTACCGTCTATAGAAGGCATTGACAAGACAGAGGATCGGCAACGTTGTTCTCCTATCTTTCTCCACTGCCATTATAAAGTGGACCACACTACATTATTAAATCTACATGTTGCATAAATATAGATTTATAGCTGATTTATAATATTTTGTGAAATACTTGAATGAATGGGACCATTCAAACAGAGTTACTATTTGTTATATAAGGCCCAATTTATTCATGTATTGCATAAAATAATTTGATATAGGCATTCAATTATTTCCTTTTATAACAAATATGAGACCACTCAAAACCGAGGTGAGGTACCATATAATTTATTATTTAATGAAAAGACTGGGTGCCGGTTGCACTTAAGTCTGTTAAATTTTAAATGTGATTAATTCTGAGAGAACCAGTCAGGGAAGCCTCCTTTTCAGAACAACTTTCTGTGATTGGCTCTTGTGGATTTAATTATGATTAAAATTCAACAGGCTTTTGTGCAACCGGGCTTTGTAGTTTTTCAGATTGATTTCTACAGTTTTCAGTTGTTACGACCACACATTTATTTAAATATCAAGATACTGGATTCGGTTGTTACGGTACACCATCTGGTTAACTGAAAGTTAATTCAAATTTTGCTGGAATAGAAACTTTAATACTTCATGATATATTTTTTACTTTGCTTGCCCTATTACCATAGGTAAGGAAAGTATTGCTTTCCGAAAAAAATTAAGGTACCCCAATTTCAAATTTCTATACGTTTCAAGGTCCCCTGAGCCCAAAAAAGTGGTTTTTGGGTATTGGTCTGTATGTGTATGAGTGTATGTGCGTCTGTGTACACAATATCTCATCTCCCAATCAACGGAATGACTTGAAATTTGGAACGTAAGGTCCTTACACTATAAGGATCCGACACGAACAATTTCGATCAAATGCGATTCAAGATGGCGGCTAAAATGGCGAAAATGTTGTCAAAAACAGAGTTTTCGCGGTTTTCTCGAAAACGGCTCCAACAATTTTGATTAAAGTTATACCTAGAGTAGTCATCGATAAGCTCTATCAACTGCCACAAGTCCCATATCTGTAAAAAATTCAGGAGCTCCGCCCCATCTATGCAAAGTTTCATTTTAGATTCTCAATTATCAGGCTTCAGATACAATTTAAACAAAGAATTTCGAGTGGAAAAGATTGAGCATGAGAATCTCTACAATTAATGCTCAGTAACATTTTCACCTAAAATTAAAAATAAGCTCGAAATTCGAGAAAATTTGATTACCGGTATCCAATTATTGCAAACTGTTGGCAACTGTTGATTCTATTGAATGATTCACTATGAAGAGATAGCAGACCTCGTGTGTATCTAGCGTTATTACCCTGTCACCAGCTGGCTCAAATCTTTGAATAGTAAGACTTGAGATGCGCGGGAACACTAGCGTCAGGTGATCAATTTTCATAACGGCAAGGAAAGTTGTGTGAGTGTGTCACACCAGATTTTTTAAACACATGAATACATGCGACCATTTAAATAGCAATTAGATAAGGTCCAATAAATTTTATTGTTAGTTGCATAATTATAATTATATCACAGATGCAAATTTATTCTTTATTGATTCAAACAATAAGTACATCATCAAAAATGATAGGGAGAGAAAAAAATAAGGTTACCTTGTGCTATTCCTCTTCCAAATTTAGATAAGGTTAGTAAATGCTAATATTGAACATTGCTACATGAATCGAATTTGCATCTATAGTGTGGTCCACGTTATAATGGCAGTGGATAAAGATAGAAGAATAGCGATGCCGATTCTCTGCATTAATTAATTATATTTCTACTCTGTCAAAAACATAATTGACATCGTTGTGGACCTAGAAAAGGATAGTACAACCGGCTTTGTCGAATGATAGACAAGGATAGCAAAACCAAAGTTGATCAAATACTGCCATTATAACGTGGACCTCACTATAGCTGTTTACCCTGTTGTCAATATTTGCAGAAGCGGAAGTCTTCGGGGTGACTTACAGCATTTAATTGGGATTTTAGTTTAATAACAATTATAAATGCTGTGGTTTTCTGTAAAGTGTGAGGTTTTTAGCTCAAAAATTTTTAGTTTCAATCAAAATTTAGACTTTTTGAATAATTATTAAGTTACTGTTCTAGATTTTTTGATTCTAGACTCTAATAGTATCTATTTGATTCAAAATTTGCTCGTTTGAAGTCTGAGGTCCGGTTGCACAACAGCCAGTTAAATTTTAACCGTGATTGACTCCACGAGAACCAATCAGAGAAGACGTTTTTGAAAAGACGGCTTCTGTGATTGGTTCTCGTGGCACGGTTAAAATTTAACCGGCTGTTGTGCAACCAGCACTGAGTATTGAAGAGCATAAATTTTTTTTTTGAAAAGTGAAAGTGACATAACCAACATTTTGATTTGGACAGTATAGTATAAATTGGAAATGGGACAGTTTTGGGCATGAGCCTGTTGTGCCGCCTTTCCTCATTTCAAGTATTTATACACAATGTGATAAATAAATAAATAAATATCACAGCTTTTGCAAATGGACCCGGACTTAATTTATTACATAGTAATAAAGCACAAATATAGCACAAAATTATGTAATCTTTTCTCTCTGTTATTAAAATCAGTTAATTAAGTAAGTTTCATTATTAATGTACGGTTCTTTAGTAGGCTACATATAGTGAAGTCCACGTTATAATGGCAGTGTTTGATAAGCAATGGTATTGCTATCCTTGTCTATCATTCCACAAAGCACATAGCTCTATCCTTTTTTGTATCAAATTATGGTGTTGTGTATCAAGTTGAGATGATACTGTATCATATTGTGTTGATACTGTATCATATTGTCGGTATGACGAACACTAATAAATTATTGCTATAGTGAGGTTATAATGGCAGTGTTTGATTAGCAATGGTATTGCTATCCTTGTCTATCATTCAACAAAGCGGATAGTGCTATCTCTTTCTCGCTTTGCTCTGTTGCCAGATCGTCTTTTTAACAATGTAGAATTATCAATTAACAAAATATTTTATGAAAACTCATTATGAAGTTATAGAAAAATATAATTTCATGCTTAATAAAATATAATAGATTATTTTAAACGAGAATGAACAGTTAATATTACACATCAATAAACCTGTATCAGCTACCGTCTATAGAAGACATTGACAAGACAGAGGATCGGCAACATTGTTCTTCTATCTTTCCCCACTACCATTATAACGTGGACCACCACTATACATTAATTAAGTGCTCTCAATTGAATATATCTTGTTAAGATATTAGTAAGACATTAGAATTTATTAAAGTCTTGCCTAAAAGAAGAACTTGATACGGTACCTACTTAATATTTTGGACGTGTATAAACCGACTCTTCCCTTTATTATATTACTAGCCGTCAGGCTCGATTCGCTCGCCATATCCGTCTAGCCAGGGGGCCCCGCCACTACCTCCGTAAACAAAGCCGTAGTGCATTCGTGTGACGTCAGCACAGGTAGGGTTCCTACACCAATAAAAACACTAGCTGATATAGATCAGCTGAAATCAACGAATTTTGCATTGATGGGGCGGAGCTCCTGAAATTTTTACAGATATGGGACTTGTGGCAGTTGATAGAGCTTATCGATGACTATTTTAGGTATGAATTTGAGCAAAATCGTTGGAGCCGTTTCCGAGAAAATCACGAAAAACCCTGTTTTTGAAAACATTTTCGCCATTTTAGCCGCCATCTTGAATTGCATTAGATCGAAATTGTTCGTATCGGATCCTTATAGTGAAAGGACTTTAAGTTCCAAATTTCAAGTCATTCCGTTAATTGGGAGATGAGATATCGTGTACACAGACGCACATACACTCATACACACACACACATACAGACCAGTAGTTGAGACGTGATGATGCGTCATTCGTGAATTTCCTATCCCCTACGTGTGTATAAGCCAGTTCTTCCCTTAATATTATATTATTATAGACTAGCAGCTAGGTAGCCCGTGCTCCGCTACGGTCTGATGGCGTTCTTGTTGTTGTTGTTGAATAGGTGATAGGTGCGAATTTTCCAGTCGATTTTTTGCTCACTTCATGACTTGAGCCTGACGAACAAATGCGTTTTGTGCGAAAAATATTCAACACTTGACCGAAAGGCTCAAGGGATAAAGCTTGCTTTCTTTTTCTTCTTCTTCTTCTCCTTCGTCTCCCATGTGTTCGTTTTCTTCTTCTTCTTCTTCTTCTTCTTCTTCTTCTTCTTCTTCTTCTTCTTCATCACTTACTGTTGAATAACTTATTAACTAACGACTTAACTACAGCTAATAATAATAATTTTGAAGCTTATATTGATGTGAAAATTAAGTTTTAAAAGGACTAGTAATACAAATTTCATAATATTAGGATATATTAGTGAGACAGGTCTTAAGCTGTGTTTACACCAGAGTTATTAACAAAATAAATAAATGTAGCTATGGTGAAAGTGATATTTTCGAGCTCAAAATTTAAGTGATTTTATTCTATATTTTGTGAATATTTGAAGTTTGGTTTTTGTTTTAACGGAAGTTTCATTATCAATCTATCTAAATTTGAAATTCTTTGTTTTATTCTGATTCATAGTTTCAGATTGAAGATTTGGTGTTGAAATTGAAGTGAACATAACCTACATAACATTTGGACGATTTGTGACAAAATCAGGAAATTGAAGAAGTTTTGGGCAATAGCCTGTTTTTTCTTTTCCGACTATTGTATTGTTCGCTCTATCTAATAGATAGATAAATAAATAAATAATAGAATAACTTTGATTTAATGAAATTACAAATTATAAAAATAATGAAATGTGAGTAGCCTAAATACTTTTAAGAAAAATATAATATGGTTTATAATAAAACACAATTATTCTAGTGTTAGGAATGAACAAAACAAAACTTCATGAAAATATAATTGAATTAGAAAAATTTAATACTTTGATAAAACTATGCAATAAAAAATAATAAAGATTATTAGAAAGGAAATGAATGAATAGAGTGCAGTAAAAAAGAAAAAGATTCATGACAGATTAAACATTACTGAAATAGGATAAATTAATACTTAGAAATGAATTTGAACAATATTTTTAACTTGTGGAATAGAACACAAAAATATCTTAGTTATGATTAGCGATATTGGATGATACAATAAATATTACAAAATTAATAATCACAAAGTAATAAATATAGCCTATTCAGCATTCAGCAGTGAAAAAATTATTGATTATAAAATTCAATACTTTTAAATACCCATAATATATAAAACAAAAATTTGAATTAAAATTAGTTGATTTCAAACTTCAGGCAGATATGATAGAAATTATTTCAAGTCAAATAATAGAAGTTTAAATATTGGTTCTACTATGTAGAGATTAAAAACCTGTATTGACCAAAGTTCAATAATTAGGAAAAAATATAAGTTACAATAGTAAAGGGAAATCAAAAAACATTATCAAAAGTTAATAATACCATAGTTGTTAATTATTTTTTTTGAAATTGATTAAATAAATTGCAAAGGTAGATTTGAAATATATATATAATGTGATATAATATATATACTAATGTACAGAAAAATTTAAAAAGAATTTATTTAAAATTCTGAGTAACATACCACTAAGTAGCCTATTAAAAAAATTGTGAAAATTACCAAGAACAAATTATTAAAAATTGAGAAGCCCCAGAGATTTTTTCAAAGTGGATAAAGATCAAGTTAAAATGTTTAAAAGCTGAAAATTAGTAAGCAAGAATGATTAAAAGTTGAAAACTACCAAGAAAAAAGTATTTGCTGAAAATTGCCAAGCAAATATGATCAAAAGCAGAACAGAGAAAATTCCAAACAAAAATGATTGAAAGTTGAAAACCATCAAGTAAAAATAATGATTAAAGGTGAAAATTATCAAGCAAAATTGATAGAAAGCTGAGAACTACTAAGTGAGAATAATTTGGAAGTAAAAAATACCAAAACTTGAAAAATGAGAATAGTAAAGCTTGAAAATTACAAAGTAGAAACTACAAGCTTAAAATCAATAAAAATGATGAAATGTTTAAAATCTCAAAGTAGCCTAAGTAAAAAATAATCAACTCAAGCTTAAAATTACCAAGTAAAGTTTTAAAACGTTTGTAAAAAATCATAACAGAGCTACTTATCTAGTGAAAAATGTAGAAGATGCGTCTCTGGCGGCTGCTATTTGAAAAGTGATCAACAACTGTTCAAACAATTGTTGATTAGCTATTTGAAAATTGAGAAATAAGCCGGCACCACGCGCAAGTCACTGATAGGTCGCCGCTGGGCCAATCACAGGCGAGCAGCTGGCGGGCGGCCATCTTGGAATGGCGCAGTGGCGGGAGAATTCAAATTTGAATGGAGGGGAGGCAGCCATCTTGGAAGGACGTGATGGCGGGAGAATTCAAATTTGAATGGTGGGGAGGCAGCCATCTTGGTGGGGCAAGCTGGCGGGAAACTTAAAATTTGAATGGTGGGGAGGCGGCCACCTTGAAGGATGCGATGGCGGGAGAGTTCAAATTAGATTGCATAGGGAGGCAGCCATCTTGGAAGTGCAAGCTGGCGGGAGAATTCAAATTTGAATAGAGGTGCTGGATCCGAAAATGAATTTCGTTTCAAGAAATCGGTTTGAGGGTGATACTGATAGAATACAATTGAATAAGATCCTTGAATATGATAGGCCTTCTGATATAGTGAGGATATATTGGACATAATACAATACAAAAAATGGTCATAGATGGGCGATTATATCAACTCTGTTAATCCCGGTTGCACAAAAGCCAGTTAAATTTTAACCGTGATTAATCAATTCCACGAGAACCAATCACAGGAGCCGTCTTATCAAAAAGGCCTTCTCTGATTGGTTCTCGTGGAATGAATCACGGTTAAAATTTAACCAACTTTTGAGCAACCAGGCCTTTGTGTTGTGATCAAATAATGGGTATTTGGTGATTTATTTATTGAGTTTCTATATTTTAAGGCTCAACTCACACTTAGGTGACTGAGGTGGAGAAGAGACTGGACTCTAGTGGAGAGCATGTGTTTCCAAATGGTGACACTCAGAACAGTCGATTCTAGTCTCCGCGACGTCACCATTTCAAAACACATGCTCTCCACTAGAGTCCAGTCTCTTCTCCACCTGAGTCGCCTAAGTGTCAGTTGAGCCTTACAACACTCCCAGCAACACACTGATAATAGACAGTAATATTTATGTTTAACTTAGTATTTTATGTTTGCTGGGAGTTTGCAATAACAAAAATATTCAAAAGATGATCTTTGTTGTCATATGTTGTGTTATGTTTATTGATTGTTTATCTATAGCCTATTTTAGAACGACATTTAAGGCCTATTAGGACTGAAAGTCACTCCACTAGGAATAGTTTTCTTCAGAAAAGTTATCAATTTAAAAAAAAAACAGGCTACTTTTATAAAAAATGTAGATCAACAAAAGTCGTCAACTTTTTGCCCAGAGAACGTAGTCGGCGTTGACTTGTAAAGGGGAAACTTTTTGTTAGCAATTTTCTCAGTGAGTGGGAAACAGAATTGTTGTTGTAAACAAGGATTTCCAAAAGTTGACGACAAAATATTGCCGTGCTTTTAGAGAAATTGGCAACAAATTGCCATGCTTTTAGAGAAATTGGCAACAAATTGCCGCAATTTGTTGTAAACTCAGTTGACAACTTTGGTGTAAACGGGGCTTGAATAAATGGGCCTACTTGATTCTGAAGAATTTAATAACTATGGAATCATTGGATTATACTTCCACAATCAGAGTTGTCAATAAAATGTGGCAATTTTTTGCCATCACAACCATTATTGACAACTGAGTTTTCAACAATCTGTTGCCAATTTTTCACTAGCCTAATAATTCTATAATTCAAGTTTCAAAAAAATTGAAATAATTTATAATATAAGAGGAAAGAACTGGCTTATACACGTAGGGGATAGGAAATTCACGAATGACGCATCATCACGTCTCAACTACTCAACTCATTAACTTGATATTTTGAATATAGATTCTCAATTTACCGAGGATGGTTGTAGGCTTATTTCAAATTCTCCAAGATTCCAGTAGGTCAAGTATCCAGTTTGTCGAGATTTTAATTGTACCCTTGCAAAGCACGGGTTACTTGCTAGTGACGATGGATGACTCAATGATAACTTTTGATTGGAAAAAGATAGAAAGATATGACTTCTACAGGTACCGTATTCGAGTATTGCAGTATTGAATATTCTTGGATATTAATAAAGAAATAATAAATCTTTTAAATGAAAAATTAGCCTTTACAAGGTTAGGTGCGGTACACAAACCGTATGATACAGTTTGAATTTCTTCAAATTTTTAAATTATCCTTGAATATTAACTTCAGTGAAATTGTTCGCAAATATTTTCTGTGATATTCGTCACAAAAATACGTTCAGGTTCTTTAGTCAAGTAGGTACCTACAAATTTGAAAAAAATTCACAAAATTTTGAAATTTCATGTAGGAGCTAATCATAACTGCGATGTCTTCTATCAGTGGACAAAATCACGAAATCTCAACTATTAAAACGTTCAAAAACTCTCAAAAAATTGCGTTGGGGGGGGGTTCAATGTGTAAAAATGAAAAAATTTTGAACAAATATCTCAGAATTTGGAAATTTCCCGTGAAAACCATTCATAACTGAAATTTTTCTCTAATATTTAGTGGAAAACTCACAGAAATTGCACTGTGAGATTTCGACAGGTATCTAAATCGGATTGAGGTAAATTAAATTACAGGTGAATTTGAACAAATATTTCAAAATTTGGGGATTTCCTGTTAAAACTATTAATAACCACGATTTTTTTTTTGTGATATTTAGTGGAAAATCTCACAAAATTTGTTGGAATCTCAGCCATCAGGTATAGCGTTCATAAACTCACAAAAAATTGCGGTAAAAATGAAAAATTTGAGCAAATATCTCAAATTTTGGGGGTCTCCTGTTTTAACTATTCATAACTGCAATGTTTTCTGTGATATTTAGTGGAAAATCTCACAAAACTTGTTGGAATCTCAGCTATTACCCGTTCAAAAACTCACAAAAAATTGCCTTCCGGGGGTTTGATGTGTAAAAATAATAAAATTATCTCAAAACTCGGGAATCTCCTGTGAAAACTATTCATAACCGCAATGATCTCTGTGATATTTAGTGAAAAATCTCACCAAATTTGTTGGAGTCTCAGCTATTAAACCGTTCAAAAACTTACAAAAAATTAAGTTATAGAGGGGTTTGAAGTGTAAAATCAAAAAACTTGAACAAATATCTCAAAATTTGTAAATTTCCTGTTTAAACTATTCATAACTGCGACGTTATCTGTAGCATTTAGTGGGAAAACTCATAAAAATTGCGCTGTAAGGTTTTGACAGGTATCTAAATTGAATTAAGGTAAATTATATTACAGGTGAATTTAAACAAATATCTCAAAATTTGGGAATTTCCTGTTAAAGCTTTCGATAAATATGAGATTTTCTGTAATATTTAGTGAAAAGACTCACAAATTTTGTTGAAATCTCAGCTATTACAGTAAAGCTTTCAAAAACTCTCAAAAGATTCGTTACGGCGGTTTGATGTGTGAAAATAAAAAAATATAACAAATATCTTAAAATTTGGAAATCTCCTGTGAAAACTATTCATTACGGCGCTGTTCTCTGTAATATTTAGTGGAAAACTTACAAAAATTGCTCTGTGGGGTTTTGACAGGTATCTAAATTAAATTGAGGTAAATTAAATTACAGGTGAATATGAACAAATACCTCAAAATTTGGGAATTTCCTGTTAAAGCTTTCGATAAATATGAGGTTTTCTGTAATATTTAGTGATAAGCCTCACAAATTTTGTTGAAATCTCAGCTATTACAGTACATCTTTCAAAAACTCTCAAAAGACTCGTTACGGCGGTTTAATGTGTGAAAATAAAAAATATAACAAATATCTTAAAATTTGGAAATCTCCTGTGAAAACGTTTCATAACCGCAATGTTTTCTGTAATATCTAGTGGAAAACTTACAAAAATTGCTCTGTGGGGGTTTGACAGGTATCTAAATTAAATTGAGGTAAATTAAATTACAGTTGAATATGAACAAATATCTCAAAATTCGGGAATTTCCTGTGAAAACTTTCGTTAAATATGAGGTTTTCTGTAATATTTAGTGGATAAACTCACAAAATTTGTTGAAAACTCAGCCATTACAGCTTTCAAAAACTCACAAAAAATTAAGTTATAGAGGGGTTTGAAGTGTAAAATCAAAAAACTTGAACAAATATCTCAAAGTATGGGAAATTTCCTGTGAAATCTATAGATAAATATGAGGTTTTCTGTGATATTTAGTGGAAAAACTCAACAAATTTTTTGAAATACCAGCCATTATAGCGTTTAAAAACTCACAAAAAATTGCGTTATAGAGGTAAAAATGAAAAAATTGAGCAAACACCTCAAAATATGGGAAATTTCCTGTGAAAACTTTAGATAAATATGAGGTTTTCTGTGATATTTAGTGGAAAATCACACAAAATTTGTTGAAATCTCAACCATGAAAGCGTTCAAAAACTCACAAAAAATTGCGTTATTGAGGTAAAAATGAAAAAATTGAGCAAACACCTCAAAATATGGGAAATTTCCTGTGAAAACTATAGATAAATATGAGGTTTTCTGTAATATTTAGTGAAGAAACTCACCAAATTTGTAGTAATCTTGAAGCGTTGTAAGGTACACTTTACATAGGACTGGTGACACATATGCATTCCCTCACATACTTAGGCCTACTGCTACATTAACTCAAAGAGAGAGACAGAGAGAGCATAACCCCTCCCCCACCATAGAGCATACATAGAGCACATATGTGCGGCACCTATGATTAGGAGTCGTATTGTTCTGCTCCCTATTGTTCCTCTCTTTCTTCTCTCTCTTTGTTTGTTCTTGTCTCTCTTCTATTCAAATTCTTTTTTTTTTCGGCTGCTCTGTGAGTTTGTAATGTAATCACAGGTGACACTGTTTCTCCTCCTCCACCTCCTCCTCATATTCGTCTTTCTCATCCTATCTCTCTCTCTTCTCGTGCTTCTCCTCCTATTTCTACTCTTCCTCCTCCTCCTCCTCCTCATCCTCCACCTCATTCACCTCCAAATCTTTCTCTTCTTCTTCTTCTCTTCTTCTTCTTCTTCTCCTTCTTCATCTTCAACACCTTCCTTTACATTTCCTCCTCCTCCTCCTCCTCCTCCTCCTCCTCCTCCTCCTCCTCCTCCTCCACCTCCTCCTCCTCCTCTCCTCCTCCTCCTCCTCTTCCTCCTCCTACTTCTTCACCGGAACTTCACTTATCTTTCAATTCTCTTTCTTTTCTCTTGCTTTTCTCTCCTTGTCCGTTTTGGATGTTTTGGTAGAGAGTTAGTGGGGAGGATATTTTTAACATTCTTTCCGAAGAATGGACATTGATATGTCCAAAGCTCCGCCAATTTATGTAGATGCATAACAATATGATTATTATCTATAGTTATTATATTACAAATTGCTTTTTCATATCATATAAAGTTCAATAATTATTTTCTTAGTCTATATTTTGTAAATTCATATATAATTTTGCTGTATTGTAAGCTATTGTATATAAGTGTATAAGCCAGTATATATTGTAATCTACATTAATAAAGTACTCAATCAATCAATCAATCTTCTTCTTCTTCTCCTTCTTCATCTTCAAAACCTTCCTTTACATTTCCTCCTCCTCCTCCTCCTCCTCCTCCTCTTCCTCCTCCTACTTCTTCACCGGAACTTCACTTATCTTTCAATTCTCTTTCTTTTCTCTTGCTTTTCTCTCCTTCTCCTCCTACAACTACTCCTATTCTTTCAACTCTATTCTTTTCCTTCTCACTCCTCCTCCACCTCATCCACCTCTAAATCTTTCTCTTCTTTCTTCTTCTCTTTCTCCATCTCGAACACCTTCTGCTTCATCTCCTTCTCCTCCTCTTATTTTCTCACTCTTCCTCCTCCTCTCTCTTCTCCACTTTTCCTCATTCTCCTTCTTCACTACAAATCTTTCTCTTTTTCTTCTTTTCTCTTTCCATCTGCAACACCTTTATCCTCCTTCATCTCAATAACATCTCCTTCTCCTACTCTTCCTCCACCTCCTTTTCTCACTACAACTTCAATCTTCTCTTTCTTGTCTCTCCTTCTCCTCCCATTCGTCTTCCTCCTCCTCCAGCTCCGCTTTATTTTCACATTACCGAGGATAGCAATAATTAAAGAATTGAGAGAGAGAGAGATTGATTGAGTACTTTATTAATGTAGATTACAATATATACTGGCTTATACACTTATATACAATAGCTTACAATACAGCAAAATTATAGATGAATTTGCATAATATAGACAAATAAAATAATTATTGAACTGTATATAATTTGGAATAACTATAGATAATATTGTAATGCATCTACATAAATTGGCGGAGCTTTGGACATATCAATGTCCATTCTTCGGAAAGAATATTAAAAATATCCTCCCCACTAACTCTCTACCAAAACATCCAAAACGGACAAGGAGAGAAAAGAAAGAGAAAAGAAAGAAAATTGAAAGATAAGTGAAGTTCCGGTGAAGAAGTAGGAGGAGGAAGAGGAGGTGGAGGAGGAGGAGGATGAAATGTAAAGGAAGGTGTTGAAGATGAAGAAGGAGAAGAAGAAGAAGAAGAAGAAGAAGAAGAAGAAGAAGAAGAAGATTGATTGAGTACTTTATTCAAGTAGATTACAATATATACTGGCTTATACACTTATATACAATAGCTTACAATACAGCAACATTATAGATGAATTCACATAATATATACTAAGAAAATAATTATTGAACTGTATATGATATGAAAAAGCAATTTGTAATATAATAACTATAGATAATAATTATATTGTAATGCATCTACATAAATTGGCGGAGCTTTGGACATATCAATGTCCATTCTTCGGAAAGAATATTAAAAATATCCTCCCCACTAACTCTCTACCAAAAGAGAGAGAGAGAGAGACCGAGTGAGAAGATGTGAAGCTGGCTGAGAAATAATTCACTTCGAAGAGTCAGCATCAATGATTCATTGATTTATTTTAGAGAGAGAGAGAGAGTGTGAGAGACAAGAGATGTAAATAACTTCAATGTTTCCCATATGCCGACAGTTTAACGTACATCACACTATTTGCCTTTATTAGGGCGAAGCTAGGACTCCTGGTCCTCTCTGCCACACAACCAATTAACCCTTAGAGATTGATTGAGTACTTTATTTATGTAGATTACAATATATACTGGCTTATACACTTATATACAATAGCTTACAATACAGCAAAATTATAGATGGATTTACATAATATAGACTAAGAAAATAATTATTGAACTGTATATGATATGAAAAAGCAATTTGTAATATAATAACTATAGATAATTATATCGTTATGCATCTACATAAATTGGCGGAGCTTTGGACATATCAATGTTCATTCTTCGGAAAGAATATTAAAAATATCCTCTCCACTAACTCTCTACCAAAAGAGAGAGAGAGAGAGAGAGAGAGAAAGAGAAAGAAAAGAGAAAGCCTGTGAGCAAGGGAGGAAACTCCCATATAGATTGGAAACTATTGTAGCATATATGTGCATCTTCTATAATAGCTAGACTGATATCGGTACAATCTTCCTTCAACAAACACAGGTGGTTTATAATTTTTTATTCAGTTCTCTTTGATTCTGTCATTCTCCCACTCACTCTTTCTCTCTCTCTCTCTCTCTCTCAAAGATCTAATTAATGCGTGATCAGGGATAGGCATCACACAGGTATGAATTTGTAGCTGTTTTCTCATTGTACAGTATATCACCCAACGATTTGAAAATGATTCTACTAGAAAGGTTGGATGTAAAACGGTTTCAACAATTGAATTTTATTTTATTTTATCATATTAAGCGAGCAATTTCTGTATATCTGTTCATATTTTTTATATCTGGTTATTAATGTTCAACTGATCTCGAAAACGGCTCTAACGATTTCCACGAAATTTGGCACATAGTAGCACAGCTTATGAATTTCGGGGATGCGATATTTTGATTTTCCACTGAATTACTCGCTCACTTTTCACCATCCACAGACGACGAAAGTCTCAGCTGTTTCAGCCAAGGATGAATTATCCTTTTAATGTCGTTCAGCGAGTTTTCCCAAGGATGAGACCTAGTTCAATCGAATTTTTATATCATAAACAGTAGGTTATATCATAAACAGTAACCTAATGTTTATGATATGAAAATTCGATTGAACTAGGTCTCATCCTTGGGAAAACTCGCTGAACGACATTAAAAGGATAATTCATCCTTGGCTGAAACAGCTGAGACTTTCGTCGTCTGTGGATAGTAAAAAGTGAGCGAGTAATTCTGTTGGAAAATCAAAATATCGCATCCCCGAAATTCATAAGCTGACTTATAGCCAGCTGTGAAATATAATCACAATCATTTTAGAGAATTGTGTTCTGTTTATCAATAAATAGAAATAACGAGCGAAGCTCGGTGCCTCGATATACTGTGTGATGCATGCAATGAATAATCCACTTGTCAGCTGATTGATAATGAATAATTCTATAGTCTGATTGATCCTATCTTCAAAGTAGATTATTATTATAATATAGGTCTATTATAATATACAGATTATGGAGGAATTCCTTTTCTTTTCATATTATCCTTAAAATGCAAAATTTCAAAAAACCTTGTGTATACATCGACGCGCAGTTGAAAAAGGAATATCTCTGCCAAATCTCATCGAGTTATATCAACGCGTTCGGCCGTAATCGTGTTACATACAGACAGACTAAAGCAAATCAAGTTGAAACATAGACCTCACTACGTTCGGTCAAAAAATAACTAGTAGTTCTGTGAACAGTAGACATCACGCAGTATTCTCATTCACAAGTACCTGATTAAAACTATAGACCTTATGGAAATACAGCAATAGACTGGCTTCTCCACACATCTGTGTAATCACTTGTCAGCTGATTTATGATGAATAATTCTATAGTCTGATTTTTACTCTAATATTGGCGTATGAAGGAGGCTTCTTTTTCCTTTTTATATTATCCTTGAAATGCAAAATTTCCGAAAAACCTTGTGTATACGTCGACGCGCAATTAAAAAAGGAACACCTGTCAAATTTCATGAAAATCTATTACCGCGTTTCGCCTTAAATGCGCAACATATAGACATTTAAACATTAAGAGAAATGCCAAACCGTCGACTTGAATCTTAAGGTGCGTGCAGATATACGCGCCGCGAACATGAGCAATTCACTTTTAATCAGCTGATGCCAAGCTTTTTATATTTTTGTATCTTACCGTTTCAGTAAAAATACAGATATAGTCAGCTGATTAAAAGTAAATTGCTCATGTTAGCGGCGCGTATATCTGTACGCACCTTTAGACCTCACTTCGCTCGGACAAAAAAATAACAAGCGAAGCTCGGTGCCCCGATGTTGATGTTAATTATTTATGAATCAGCTCAAGTTAAATCTGAGCTGATTCTCCAAAAAAATAGGGTATCGATTTCCTTGCCATTCTAATCAGCTGATATACTGGCTAATATGAGGCTCTCATATCCTATGGTTGTTCAGGCTCTGGCGAGAGCTGGGACACAAATTCAGAAATCATAGAATTCTCAAGGAGAGCAGACGGAATTTGACTAGCACTTCACTAAGATTGGACCTCAAGTATGTACTGCAAACAATTTAAATCACTGAATTTAAGTGTTTTATAATTGAAAATGAGTTAATAAAATGCCAGATACGAGGAATGGAGAAGAGAAAAGCTTAAATTCGTTCTCTTTCCCGCCGCTAGAATGAGGCACCTATGCATGACAAATCACCCCAATTTGTCATTATTGATTGAGAGGGATGCATTCATGTTATGCATGAGAAGAGATGACAGTTTGACATGGGGTGGCTCATGGCACTGTGAGATTCAAGATATTCTGTCAGTATTTCTCATGAAAAGGGTGAATGCATCCCCCTCAATCAATAGTGACAAATTGGGGTGATTTGGCATGCATACGTGCCTCATTCTAGCGGCGGGAAAGAGAACGAATTTAAGCTTTTCTCTTCTCCATTCCTCGTATCTGGCATTTTATTAACTCATTTTCAATTATAAAATACTTAAATTCGGTGATTTAAATTGTTTGCAGTACATACTTGAGGTCCAATCTTAGTGAAGTGCTAGTTGAATTCCGTCAGCTCTCCTTGAGAATTCTATGATTTCTGAATTTGTGTGCCAGCTCTCGCCAGGGTTTGAACAACCATAGGATATGAGAGCCTCATATCAGCCAGTATATCAGCTGATTAGAATGGCAAGGAAATCTATACCCTTTTTTTGGAGAATCAGCTCAGATTTAACTTGAGCTGATTCATAAATAATGAACATGAATATTGGGGCACCGAGTTATTTTTATTCATTGATAAACACAACACAATCCTCTAAAATGATCGTGTTTTGATACTTTCTCAAATAAAATTTGAAAAAGTGTAGTAAAAGGCTGAAACAGCTGAGACTTTCATCGTCTGCGGATAGTAAAAAGTGAGCGAGTGATTCTGTGGAAAATCAAAATATCGCATCCCCGAAATTCATAAGCTGACGTATTAGTCCAGTCACCATATACATTGGTGCATGCAATATAATTATATTGTAGTTCTGATTTTTTAATATATTATTTGGGTACATAAGAGAAGTCCAGAACCAATTTCTTCATGCAAAATTTCCTTGTGCTAGATATAGATATTACCATAGGTAAGGAAAGTATTGCTTTCCAAAAAAAATTAAGGTACCCCAATTTCTAAATTTCTATACGTTTCCAGGTCCCCTGAGTCCAAAGAACTGTGTATGTGCGTCTGTGTACATGATATCTCATCTCCCAATTACTTGAATGACTTGAAATTTGGAACTTAAAGTCTTTTCACTCTAAGGATCCGACACGAACAATTTCGATCAAATGCAATTCAAGATGGCGGCTAAAATGGCGAAAATGTTGTCAAAAACAGGGTTTTTCGTGATTTTCTCGAAAACGGCTCCAACGATTTTGATCAAATTTGAACCTGGAAAAGTCATTGATAAGCTCTATCAACTGCCACAAGTCCCAAATCTGTAAAAATTTCAGGAGCTCCGCCCCATCAATGCAGATAGATTCCCAATTATCAGGCTTCAGATACAATTGAAACAAAGAAAATCAAGTGGAGTAGATTGAGCATGAAAATCTCTACAATTAATGTTCAGTAACATTTTCACCTAATATTGAAAATAAGATTTAAATTCGAGAAAATGTGATTAAAAATATTCAATTGCAAATTATTGTTGATTCTATTAAATCATCCACTATGAAGAGATAGCAGACCTCATGTGTGTCTCCAGCGTTATTGCCCTGTCACCAGCTGGCTAAATCTTTGAATAGTAGACTTGAGATGCGCGGGAACACTAGCGTCAGGTGATCAATTTTCATAACTACAAGGAAAGTTGTGTGAGTGCGCCACACCAGATTTTTTGGTTAATAAACACTTCATTTTTGTGTCTTCTGAACATGTTTGAGGGTTAATATCTGCAAAGGCTGAAACAGCTGAGACTTTCGTCGTCTGCGGATAGTAAAAAGTGAGCGAGTGATTCTGTGGAAAATCAAAATATCGCATCCCCGAAATTCATAAGCTGACGTATAGCCAGCTGTAAAAATAAACACACAAATAAAATCACAAAAATGAAGTATCTATTAACCAAAAAAATTGGTGTGGCGCACTCACACCTTTCCTTGCCGTTATGAAAATTGATTACCTGACGCTAGTGTGCACGCGCATCTCAATTCTACTTATAAACAAAGATCTGAGCCAGCTGGTGACAGGACAATAACGCTGGAGACATACGAGGTCTGCTATCTCTTCATAGTGAATAATTTAATAGAATCAACAGTTGCCAACAGTTTGCAATTGAAATTCTAACATTTTCTCGAATTTCAAGCTTATTTTCAATTTTAGGTGAAAATGTTACTGAACATTAATTGTAGAGATTTTCATGCTTAATCTTCTCCACTCAGAATTTTTCGTTAAAATTCTATCTGAAGCCTGATAATTGGGAATCTAAAATCGAACTTTGCATAGATGGGGCGGAGCTCCTGAAATTTTTACAGATATGAGACTTGTGGCACTTGATAGAGCTTATCAATTTCTATTCTTGGTATAAATTTAATCGAAATCGTTGAAGCCGTTCTTAATAAAATCGCGAAAAACCCTGTTTTTGACAACATTTTCCCCATTTCAGCCGCCATCTTGAATTGCATTTGATCGAAATTGTTCGTGTCGGAACTTTATGGTGTAAGGACCTTAAGTTCCAAATTTCAAGTCATTCCGTTAATTGGGACCTTGAAACGTATAGAGATTTTGCAAATTGGGGTACCTTAATTTTTTTGGAAAGCAATACTCTCCTTACCTATGGTAATATCGCAAGGAAAGTAAAAAACCTTGTGTATACATAGAAGCGCAGTTAAAAGGAATATTCCTGCCAAATCTCATCGAGTTCTATCAACGCGTTTGGCCGTAATCGCGTTACATACAGACAGACAAAAGCAAATCGAGTTGAAACATAGACCTCACTACGTTCGGTCAATAAATAAAAATAACGAGCGAAGCTCAGTGCCCCTATATTCATGTTAATTATTTATGAATCAGCTCAAGTTTAATCTGAGCTGATTCTCCAAAAAAAAGGGCATCGATTTCCTTGCCATTCTAATCAGCTGTTATGCTGGCTAATATGACGCTCTCATATCCTATGGTTGTTCAGGCTCTGGCGAAAGCTGGGACAAAAATTCAGAAATCATAGAATTCTCATGGATAGCTGACGGAATTCAACTAGCACTTCACTAAGATTGGACCTCAAGTATGTACTGCAAACAATTTAAATCACTGAATTTAAGTGTTTTATAATCGAAAATGAGTTAATAAAATGCCAGATACGAGGAATGGAGAAGAGAAAAGCTTAAATTCGTTCTCTTTCCCGCCGCTAGAATGAGGCACCTATGCATGACAAATCACCCCAATTTGTCACTATTGATTGAGGGGGATGCATCCATGTTATGCATGAGAAGAGATGACAGTTTGAGATAGGGTGGCTCATGGCACTGTGAGATTCATGATATTCTGTCAGTATTTCTCATGAAAAGGGTGAATGCATCACCCTCAATCAATAGTGACAAATTGGGGTGATTTATCATGCATAGGTGCCTCATTCTAGCGGCGGGAAAGAGAACGAATTTAAGCTTTTCTCTTCTCCATTCCTCGTATCTGGCATCTTATTAACTCATTTTCAATTATAAAATACTTAAATTCGGTGATTTAAATTGTTTGCAGTACATACTTGAGGTCCAATCTTAGTGAAGTGCTAGTTGAATTCCGTCAGCTATCCTTGAGAATTCTATGATTTCTGAATATTTGTCCCAGCTCTCGCCAGAGTCTGAACAACCATAGGATATGAGAGCGTCATATCAGCCAGCATAACAGCTGATTAGAATGGCAAGGAAATCTATACCCTTTTTTTTGGAGAATCAGCTCAGATTTTATTCATAGATAAACACAACACAATCCTCTAAAATGATCGTGTTTTGATACTTTCTCAAATAAAATTGGAAAAAGTGTAGTAAAAGGCTGAAACAGCTGAGACTTTCATCGTCTGCGGATAGTAAAAAGTGAGCGAGTGATTCTGTGGAAAATCAAAATATCGCATCCCCAAAATTCATAAGCTGACGTATAGCCAGCTGTAAAAATAAACACACAAATAAAATCACAAAAATAAAGTATTTATTAACCAAAAAATTTGGTGTGGCGCACTCACACCTTTCCTTGCCGTTATGAAAATTGATTACCTGACGCTAGTGTGCACGCGCATCTCAATAAATTCTACTTATAAACAAAGATCTGAGCCAGCTGGTGACAGGACAATAACGCTGGAGACATACGAGGTCTGCTATCTCTTCATAGTGAATAATTTAATAGAATCAACAGTTGCCAACAGTTTGCAATTGAAATTCTAACATTTTCTCGAATTTCGCGCTTATTTTCAATTTTAGGTGAAAATGTTACTGAACATTAATTGTAGAGATTTTCATGCTTAATCTTCTCCACTCAGAATTTTCCGTTAAAATCCTATCTGAAGCCTGATAATTGGGAATCTAAAATCGAATTTTGCATAGATGGGGCGGAGCTCGTGAAATTTTTACAGATATGAGACTTGTGGCAATTGATAGAGCTTATCAATTTCTATTCTTGGTATAAATTTAATCGAAATCGTTGAAGCCGTTCTTAATAAAATCGCGAAAAACCCTGTTTTTGACAACATTTTCCCCATTTCAGCCGCCATCTTGAATTGCATTTGATCGAAATTGTTCGTGTCGGATCTTTATGGTGTAAGGACCTTAAGTTCCAAATTTCAAGTCATTCCGTTAATTGGGACCTTGAAACGTATAGAGATTTGCAAATTGGGGTACCTTAATTTGGATATCTTGCATGTCACACAATCTAGCGGCTGAAAAGAGAATCAACTTAAGCTTTAATCAAATGCAATATTTAAAATGGAGAAAATGTTGCCAAAAACTGGGGTTTTCGCGATTTTCTCGAAAACGATATTGATTAAATTCATGCCTAGAATAGTCATTGATAAGCTCTATCAACTGCCACAAGTCTCATGTCTGTAAAAATTCCAGGAGCTCCGCCCCATCTATGCAAAGTTTGATTTTAGATTCACAATTATCAGCCTTCATATACAATTTAAACAATTAATTCCAGGTGGGAAAGATTGAGCATGGAAATCTCTGCAATATAATGTCTAGTAACATTTCCACCAAAAATTGAAGATGAGCTTGAAATTCGAGAAAATGTGATTATTAAATTGCAAACTGTTGGCAACTGTTGAATCTATTAAATCATCCACTATGAAGAGATAGCAGACCTCGTGTGCCTCCAGCGTTATTGTCCTGTCACCAGCTGGCTCAGATCTTTGTTTATAAGTAGATTTGAAATGCGCGGGAACACTAGCGTCAGGTAATCAATTTTCATAACGTGCAAGGAAAGTTGTGTGAGTGCGCCACACCAGATTTTTGTAATTGTCTCCTGAACAATCATGTTTGATGGTTAATCTCTGCGAAGGCTGAAACAGCTGAGACTTTGGTCGTCTGCGGATAGTAAAAAGTGAGCGAGTGATTCTGTGGAAAATCAAAATATCTCATCCCCGAAATTCATAAGCTGACGTATTAGTCCAGTCACTATATACATTGGTGCATGCAATATATATTGTAGTTCTGATTTTTTAATATATTATTTGGGTACATAAGAGAAGTCCAGAACCAATTTCTTCATGCGAAATTTCCTTGTGCTAGATACAGAGTGGCCCAAAAACCTCGTATTTTCGGCTCATTTTCCAGTTCTCAGCTATTTCTGCCAAATATCGTGATCGGACAGAAAAATTTGCTGCTGCTTTTTTTTTAGATTATAGAATTCTGAATGAAATGAGATAATTCGGAACTCTCTATCTCCGAAGAGTACTGAGCTATGATTTTTCAAAAATGTGTGAAATTTGAAGAAATAGTATATTTTGATTTTTTGCACCTAGAGCAGAAAATGAGATTTTTCCGGCCCGAAATCGGTTTTCAAGTCCGAGGCCGTAGGCCGAGCCGGAGAAACATTTTTGCCCTTGGTGTGAACACTATTTTTCGCCACACACAAAAATAAACAATATATATATATATATATATATATATATGAGAATAGTGTTTAATAAGCACTTCCAAAAGCAGAAGTGGAAGGTGATAGCTCTAGCAAATCTGAGTTAATCTGAATATCAGGAAATTGTCCAAGTATTTTCATTTTTTATTCTGATTTGTCTAAATAACCTAAAAGATGATGTTCAATTATGTGGGAGGTTGAGTTTATACTTTATTATTCTTTCAAATGACAATAAGATGATATTATTATAAATGTTTTAATTATTGAATAATGAACACAAATAATGAAAAGTTTTTTGAACAGCTGTTTTTTTATCACCTTCCTTAGTTCCATGTTAGCGGCTGGAAAGGGTACTCTTTCCGGCCTAGGCCGGAAAGAAACCTGTTCTGACGTCAGACGAGAGTCGCCTGCAAACAATGTCTTTCAGATCTACGTAAGGACTGGAAAACAGCTGCTTTCTGTGCAGTGTGGCGAAAAAATCAATTTTGATAAATTTTAGTTTTTGAGCAACAATATCTTCCGATTGTTACCATTTAGATGTATAGTTTGAAATCCCTCTGGGCTTTTTTCTGTGCTCTACAATCAGAGATCAGGTAGAGCGCTCTATCTCATACAGATTTCGAGGTACACCTGACAACAATGCTCCTTGTATTGTGAAAAACACCTAATTTTCAGCTTCAACCATCATCACCAACTACTTTGTCCTCACATTGATATTTCGCACAATGACATAAGTTCATGAGATTATGTTCTATGAGAATCACCCGCTAGATGCACTTCATTTCAGTATTTCCTAGTGGAGAGACGCGCTTAAGGATCAAAATTTCAAACACTTATAGCTTTTGACACAATGCTCAGATTTCATCGTACTACACTTCATTCTTTTCGGCTTGTCAAGGCGGTCCAAAATCATGCGTCATAAGTCAAATTCGGTCGAAAAATGGATAATTTATTGTTGAGTGTACTAAGCCCATTGTCTATTGTCTTGAGTCACATCCATCCACTATATAGAAGGCGGTGGAAAAGAAAAATCGACAACAATGCTTTCCTATCATTTTCAGAGAATCTCTCTATATAAGCATAGAGAAACGATAGCATAGATATCCCATGGTATAGGGCGTTTATGTCGCAAGTTTTACTGTTATCCCAAGCCGATAGTTCACGTATTTCTTTCCTATGCAGCTGTGTGACGCTGGTAGTCTCTCAAATTGTGCCGTTCATACACTCTCACCCCAACAAAACAGTAAAAATTGACAATAATCGACAGTAATCGGCTTGAGATAACAGTAAAAGTTGCGACATAAATTCCCTATACCATGGGATATCTACTTACGCTATTGTTTCTCTATGATATAAGTTTGTTGAACTTTTAGAATTTTCGTGAACTTTTCTGAAACAACTGAATAATTATTAATTTGTATAATTACTGTACCTCAAGTTGTCTTTTTACTTTCCTTGCCTATTACCATAGGTAAGGAAAGTATTGCTTTCCAAAAGAACTTAAGGTACCCTAATTTCATGTTTTCTATACGTTTCAAGGTCCCTGAGTCCAAAAAAAATGATTTTTAGGAGTTGGTCTCTGTGTGTGTGTGTGTGTGTGTGTGTGTGGTGTGTGTGTGTGTGTGTGGTGTGTGGGTGTGTGTGTGGGGTTGTGTGTGTGTGTGTGTGTGGTGTGTGTGTGTGTGTGTGTGGTGGTTGTGTGTGTGTGTGTGGTGTGTGTGTGTGGTGTGTGTGGGTGTGAACACGATAACTCCATTTCTAATTAACCGATTGACTTGAAATTTTAAACTTAAGGTCCTTATACCATGAGTATCCGAGAATAATAAATTAAATAGAATTCAATTCAAAATGGCGGAAAACATTTTATTCTCTTAATTTTTAAATATGTTAAACATTGTATTGTTGAACGAGCTGCAGCGTGGTGCTACTTTTCACTCTAGGTCAAATTGTTGTCCGTCTGTTTGTTTGGTGGAATGTTCTACGATAACTTTTGATCGCTTTGATCAAATTTTGAACAGAATGATATTCTTCGAACCTTTTTGCAGATCAAGTTCTTTGGATAACAAAATTTATCTACTCCTTCGTCGTTTTTCAGACAAAAAAGGATTAGCTCTCAATATAAAAAGGTCCTTCTCTCAAGATCAATGATAACAATAACTTGAATCTCACTTTACTCTCGGTTGCACGAACGCTTCTTAAATTTAAATGTGATTATAAATAAAGACGGTTGAATGCTTCAAGAACCAATGAGGCTTCAGCGGTTAATAAACAGATAGCCGAGACTACTAAGGCGGTGCACCCTTCAGTCCGCTACCTGGTCGTGGGTTCGAATCCTGTCCAAAGGCATGGACGTTTCATCATCTCATCGAATCACCCTCGCACTTCCTATCACCCACGCACAAGCTGCAAGCTCATTTGGGCATCATCAGCAATGAAATAAAATAAAAAAAAGACATTTTAGGCCCGGTTGTACAAAAGCCGGTTAAATTTTAATCATGATTAATTTAACGAGAACCAATCGGAGAGGCCTATTTTTTGAAAAAAATCTTCTCTGATTGGTTCTCCTGAAATTAATCACGTTTAAAATTTAGCCGGCTTTTGTGCAACCGGGCCTTAGTATGTTCAGTATTTTGACATAGAATAGAGTACTCTTAATTCATCTTCATAGGCAACAAACAATTTGACCGAGATAGAAAATGATAGAGCTATCTGCTTTGTGGAATGATAGACAAGGATAGCAACACCAATGTTAATCAGGTGCTGACTTCATAACGTGGACCTCACTATAAACTTCAAATGTAGTATAGATAAGAATTCAGTGGTAGAAAGTTAAAATATTCTTAACAAAAACTCTCCAAAATGGCGTACCATCATTTTCATACATTAAAAAACCCGAGATCACTCCTTCATCACTCTTTGGGTACACCTGCAAAGCACATTATTGACGTGGGTATTCGAAAATATAAATTATAATCGATTAATTTAATTCCGAATCACGTTTCTCTATCGAAAATTGTGCGCCGAATAGTTGAAAATAATTGAATAAACGTTTGAAGTTTGTATTTGGGTCGAGTTTTTTTGAATAATAATTAGCAGAAGGTGAAAAATAATTTATTCGAAATATATTTTGGGATAGCATGCGTCAATCGTGTCCTCAATTCACTGAACAACTCTGTACTACTTTGAAAAATTTGAAAAAATATAATCCGAATTAGAGAAAACATTTAAAACTATCATATATTTTAGGATAATCCAAGTAACAAATTCTCCGTTATTCCATGAAATAATTTCCTTGAACCTTGTTCCATTTCCATGAAAAAATATGATTAGAATTGATATTTTTCGGTGAAAATCATGAATAATTCGGAAGAAAACTTTTAAAACTATCATATAATTTTAGGGTATTTCAAGTAGCGAATTTTCCCTTATTTTATGAAATCTTTTCTTTGTGAATTATATAGCCTCATAGAGAAACAATAGCGTAAGTAGATATCCTATTTGGCACACATTATTGGGGACAAAGTTGGAGAGAGAGTGAGAGATTAGATTAGATTAGATTAGAGTTCTTTATTTATGTATTTTACAATATTTACTGGCTTATACCATAGAGAAACAATAGCATAAGTAGATATCCCATGGTATAGGGCGTTTATGTCGCAACTTTTATTGTTATCTCAAGCCGATCACTAACGATTATCGTCGATTTTTACTTTTTTGACCGGGTAAGAGTGTATGAACGGCACAATATGAG
This sequence comes from Nilaparvata lugens, assembly GCF_014356525.2. Classification (NCBI taxonomy): domain Eukaryota; kingdom Metazoa; phylum Arthropoda; class Insecta; order Hemiptera; family Delphacidae; genus Nilaparvata; species Nilaparvata lugens. The sequence goes on along the minus strand of NC_052517.1, from coordinate 1,042,163 downwards.
AGACTAACAGCGTCACACAGCTTCACGGGAAAGAACTACGTGGACTGTCGGCTTGAGATAACAGTAAAAGTTGCGACAAAAGCGCCCTATACCATGGGATATCTACTTATGTTATTGTTCCTCTATGATAGTTTTACTGTTATCCCAAGTCGATAGTTCACGTAGTTCTTTCCCATGCAGCTGTGTGACGCTGGTAGTCTCTCAAATTGTGCCGTTCATACACTATCACCCCAACAAAACAGAAAAAATTGACAATAATCGGCTTTAGATAACAATAGAAGTTGCGACATAAATTCCCTATACCATGGGATATCTACTTACGCTATTGTTTCTCTATGGTTATACTAGAAACCAATTTCTATGAATACAAGACTGTAGCTTCATATGCTGTGGAAACTACAATTAATTTTTACAACATTTCAAATTACATTGAGGCCTCTTAATCCATGAATCCTTCTATATCGTTCCATCTATATCCAGAATATAATAAAGGAAAGAACTGGCTTATACAGGTAGGGGATAGGAAATTCACTTATGACGCATCATCACGTCTCAACTACTCAACTCATTAACTTCACATTCTGCATATAGATTCTTAATTAACCGAGGATGGTTGTAGGCCTATTTTCAATTCTTCAAGATTCCATTTCGTCAAGTTTTTAGTTTGTCAAGTTTTCAATTTGACCCAAGCAGAGCACGGATTACATGCTAGTTTAAAATAAATTTCCTCAAGCTCAAGTTGATGTAAAATGAGTTTGATTAGATCCTCTTGTCAACTACAATTTCACAATATTTGAAATTTATGATATTTTAATATCATATTAAAATCACAAAATCTCAATATTCCAGAGGGTTTATCTATACTATAATAAAGGAAATAACTGGCTTATACAGGTAGGGGATAGGAAATTCACTTATGACGCATCATCACGTCTCAACTACTCAACTCATTAACTTCACATTTTGTGTGAAGATTCTTAATTTACCGAGGATGGTTATAGGCCTATTTTTAAGTCTTCAAGATTTCAGTAGATCAAGTTTGCGATTAGATCCTAGCGGAGCACGGGTTACCTGCTAAAGTGAGGTCCACGTCATAACGGCAGTGGAGAAAGATAGGAGAAAAACGTTGCCGATCCTCTGTCTTGTCAATGCCTTCTATAGACGGTAGCTGATACAGGTTTATTAATTTAATATTACAGATGGAATTAAATAGAGAATGCATTTATTCAAATGCTAATTAACATATTATTATTGTTTTATTGAACGAAAATCCTAAATAAATGCTGCAAATCACCCCGAAGACCTCTGCTACTGCAGACATTGACAACAGGGCTAACAGCTAGATGGAAATTCGATGAGAGCTACTATCCAAAAATTAGTTGCCAGCCCGGGAATCGTACCCGGTACCTCCCAATTGCTAGTCAGGAATGCTTACCCTTACACCAAACTGACAATCTCTGGATAGAAGCGCTCATTTTATACGAAGCCATAGCGGCTAACCAGTTACAGATGGAATTAAATGGAGAATGCATTTATTCAAATGCTAATTAATATATAATTATTATTGAACGAAAATCCTAAATAAATGCTGCAAATCACCCCGAAGATCTCTGCTACTGCAGACATTGACAGCTATATCAAATCAAACCAAATCAATTTCATTGCCATTCTTTTTTTTACAAACAAATGAAACAAAAACATTCTTATAATGTGATAACTAATTATAATCTAAACTAATTTAAAAACATATTCAACGAATGTTTTCTTTTTATTTTGATATTGAAATAATGGGCTCTCCCAGAAAAGCTAATGCTTGAGCTCTGGAAGAGAGTTCAAAAATGTTAAAGGTAATTAGGATGGATGTCTAAGACAAATTAATTAGTACCAGAAGAAACAATATGCAATATAAACACTAGAATATAAATGTATGTACAATATAACAATGTAAGCACTAGAACAAAAAGTCAATTAATCTTCTGAAATCTCAAGTCCGAAGTAAACTTTCCTACATACTCACTCTCTTATTTCATAAATTAAACACTTAGTGCCGGTTGCACAACAGCCGGTTAAATTTTAACCGTGATTAATTTCACGAGAACCAATCAGAGAAGGCCTTTTGATAAGACGGCTTCTGATTGGTTCTCGTAGAATTAATCACGTTAAAATTTAACGGCTGTTGTGCAACCGGCACTTAGTAATTCTATTTAGAATGAATTTTTCAGGTAGACAATTTATTATTCTATGACATATATATATATATTAATTATAATTTAATATTAACTGTTCATTCTCGTTTAAAATAATCAATTATATTTTATTAAGCAAGAAATTATATTTTTCAATAATTTCATAATTAAGATGGAATATTTTGTTAATGAATTATTAATTCTACATTGTTAAAATACCTGTGGGTAGATGACACAAGCTGATAAGTCATGATTTGTAAACTTTTCAGGAGAGCAATTTGAAAGTTTGGCATGGCTGCAAAAATTATCTATCATATTTTTTCTTACCCATTTTACTCTGATATAATCAGCTGATCTTTGACTATTTAAATAGAGAGTATCAAGGAATAAAACATTTATTTAAATTAACTATTGCGAATAATTTTTGCAAGTGATGTCAGAGATATCATGTTTTGCCATCTGCCAAATGTTTCAAATCACAATGTAACAGTATAGGAAATATATTAAAAATCGATTATTTAGAAATTTGAATATATTTTTAACAATTAATTGACATTATTTACAAGTATTGATCAAGTTAACCAAACTTGAACTGTTTGCAAAGTTGTATGAGTTATGTAGTTCTCAATATAGGTTATTGATTTTCAGATTTTATAATAGCCTACCAGTACATACACTTATCAAATTTTGCCATCTTTTGATAATTAGATTATAATACAAACCGGTAGAAGAGTGTTGAGATATATGTACTTATCAATATTTGTCAACTTTGGGATTGGAAGAAAATACTCTATCAGGCTTGATCAAGGCCCATATCTCAGCTATTTACAGAGATACAACATATTTAGTTATACCATCTTATAGATCTAATTTTTCTGAACACAACCATATGCATAACTCAATATGGTCAAAAATGTGACTTATCAACTTGTGTCATCTACCCACAGTCGATCTAGCAACAGAGCAAAGTGAGAAAGAGATAGCGCTATCCGCTTTGTTGAATGATAGACAAGGATACCAATATCATTGTTAAACAAACACTGCCATTATAATGTGGACCTTACTATGGTTTAAAATAAAATCTATTTATTAAAATTTAATTTCCACAAGCTGAAGTTGATGTAAAATAAGTTGGATTAGATTGTCTCTTGTCGGTTACAATTCTGTTTCATTCCGGTGTAGTACCAATAATAATGAATAAGAGTCTGGTGGCTTCCCTCTATTTGCACAGATGGCAACCATTCAATGCACTTTTAATCAACAGACAGATGACGTCACGTCCCAATGAATAGAACGAGCCAGAGAGAGTTTGAAAGAGACAGAGAATTGTGAGAAGGTATTAAGAATAACGAACAATGACAGAGAATAGAGGATATTCACAGAAAGAATCAACCAAGAGTGTGAAGAGAGAATTATAGAGACTGAGAGAGGAAGAGAGAGTGTGTGTGTATGAGAAAGAGTGATTGAGTGAGTGAGAGAGAGAGTACTGAGAATGAACTGTAAAAGAGAATGGAGAAGATGCACGGAAGGAATCGACAAATAGTATGGACAGAGAGATTGATTGATTGATTGAGTACTTTATTTATGTAGATTACAATATATACTCGCTTATACACTTATATACAATAGCTTTCAATACAGCAAAATTATAGATGAATTTACATAATATAGACTGAGAAAATAATAAATTATTGAACTGTATATGATATGAAAAAGCAATTTGTAATATAATAACTATAGATAATAATTATATTGTTATGCATCTACATAAATTGGCGGAGCTTTGGACATATCAATGTCCATTCTTCGGAAAGAATATTAAAAATATCCTCCCCACTAACTCTCTACCAAAAGAGAGAGAGAGAGTGAGAGAGAGAGAGAGAGTTAGAGAGAGGGTACTGAGAATGAACTGTAAAAGAGAATGGAGAAGATGCACGGAAGGAATCGACAAATAGTATGGACAGAGAGAGAGTGAGTGTGTGAGAGATTGATTGATTATATGCCTTGATTAGGGCGTAGTTAGGACTCCTGGTCCTCTCTGCCGCACAACCCTAGAGAGAGAGAGAGAAAGAGAGATTGATTGATTGATTGATTGAGTACTTTATTTATGTAGATTACAATATATACTGGCTTATACACTTATATACAATAGCTTACAATACAGCAAAATGATAGATGAATTTACATAATATAGACTGAGAAAATAATAAATTATTGAACTGTATATGATATGAAAAAGCAATTTGTAATATAATAACTATAGTTAATTAATTCTCAGAACCCCAGCGAATTGATTGTTAAGAAGACTTGTTAAAAAATACATGAGTGCGAAAACAGACAGAGCCACAATTTCTTGGCTTGTGGAAATAAGAAGAGACATACTTACTTACTTACTCCTCAGCTCTACAGGTCTTTGCAACCCTTGGCCTCCCTCACATAGCTTCTCCATCTGTCACGATCCTCGGCCTGCCCCCTCCAGTTACGAACTCCAAGCGTTCTCAGATCTTGTTCTACATCATCCGTCCATCTATTTCTCGGTCGACCTTTTCTTCTTCTGTTATATATCCTGTCCTTCCATATACATTTCACTACTCTTTCATCTCCCATCCATCTTATTCTGCCAGCTTTAATAAACCGCACCATTGTTTAAGAACTGCTCTATTTCCAAATTTTTTCTTCCTCTCCAAAGACCATTCTCAAAAACAGGACCCATGATTCTTCTCACTACCTTCCTTTCAAAAACTCTCAATCTTTCCACATCTCCAGCTGTAAGCACCCATGTTTCCGATCCTTTTTCCGATCCAAAAAAAGACATATCGGAACTAAATTTAACTATTGACCATGTCAAAAATAGCACAAAAATCTATAGGGAAACCATGACTGACAGAAAGAGGATCTTATCTATAAAAACAATTAGGAGAAGGAAACAGGTTTGTTCACATGAATTGAGAAAAGAAAGGTCTGACAGAATGAAAAGGTACTGCGAAGAAAGGAAGAGAATTGGAGTGAATAAACGAAGAAATAGGACTAACCAGAGACTACAGTCATCCTATGTGGTCATAAAATTGGAAAAAAACTATAGATAATTATATTGTTATGCATCTACATAAATTGGCGGAGCTTTGGACATATCAATGTCCATTCTTCGGAAAGAATATTAAGAGAGAGAGAGAGAGAGAGATTGATTGATTGATTGATTGATTGAGTACTTTATTTATGTAGATTACAATATATACTGGCTTATACACTTATATAAAATAGCTTTCAATACAGCAAAATTATAGATGAATTTACATAATATAGACTAAGAAAATAATTATTGAACTGTATATGATATGAAAAAGCAATTTGTAATATAATAGCTATAGATAATTATATTGATATGCATCTACATAAATTGGCGGAGCTTTAGACATATCAATGTCCATTCTTCGGAAACAATATTCAAAATATCCTCCCCACTAACTCTCTACCAAGAGAGAGAGAGAGAGAGGAGAGAGAGAGAGAGAGAGAGAGATTGATTGATTGATTATATGCCTTTATTAGGGCGGAATTAGGACTCCTGGTCCTCTCTGCCACACAACCCTTTACAAAAGAAGAAAAATTTACATAAGAACAGAAAAAAAAATAGATTACATATTATGTAATAAGATTACATAAGATTAATATATAAGTAAATAAAACTATTAATCAAAATACAATAACATATAATAAAAGATAATTTTAAACTTTATTTATTTATACAATTGGAAACAATATTTCAAATTCCACTAGATAAATCTATAGGAAAACCTATCAGAAATGAAGATATAATCAAGTTGCCATTCACTCACACATGCACACAAACAACCCTAAAAATAAAGATTTTACAAAGTATAATAATTATCAAAACAATATATTAAGATGAATATTTTTGTATCTGTAGTTAAATTCTTGTAGATTGATACAATGTAAATAGACAATAAAAATAAAGCTGTACCCGACCCAAGCCTAATCTGCGCCACCAGATCCCAGCCAATTCATACTGCCGCGCCAAACAGAGCTCGATCGCCAATACTCTTCACAGTTGGAGGCAACAGATTCCAGATCCGACAAGCTGATACATGGAATGATTTATTATACATAGATGTTCTATGATTTGGAATAACCAATAGTTGGGAGCCCTGCCTGGTACCTCTCACACTACGATCTCCAATAAAAACAAATTATGTGCAAAATAACCTGGGGTTTTTACATGCAAAAGGTCATGAAGCAGCATCAGAATGTGGTACTCCCTCATTGTCTTGAGTTGGCACATGTAGTTGCTGGAAAAATGGGGTGATATGATCATCTCTTCTTAGATTGAAGATGAACCGGATGCAATAGTTCTGAGCCCTCTGCAGTCGCTCAGACAAGGCCACAGTCATGTCATTGATCACAATGTCACCGTAAGAGAAGTATGGGAAAATTAATGACTTAACCAGCATCACTTTCACATGAAGCGGAATGAAGTCACTAATTTTCTTAAGCGAGTGAATACCTGCAAATACCTTATTACAGGTGGTGTTGATTTGTTTCGTCCAGTCGAGTGTTTTGTCTATTGTCAGTCCCAGATTTGTAACAAAGTCACTGTTACAAGAGAGAGAGAGAGAGAGAGAGAGGGAGTGAGACCGAGAGAGATTGGCAACAGGTTAGGAGCAAGGGGTAGTGGTGATGAATTAGAAGGAGAGAGACAGATTCTATATTTATTTTATTCATTATACATGAAAGAGGGAGAGAGAGCGTGTTAGGGTGGGAGTAGGGGGTAGTGCGGATATAGAGATGCTAGAGAATAGAGAATAGAGAGTAGAGAGTGGAGAATAGAGATGCTAGACAGGGGGAAGAAACTAACTTACTGAACGAAAAACAAATGTGAGAAATCGTTCAAAGAAAGAGAATGAGCGAGATAGGAATCGAGACTGTAAGAGTGAGAGAGAGTGAGAGAACGAGTGAGAGAGAGTGAGAGAGTGAGAGAACGAGTGAGAAATAGAGAGATAATACTAAAGTTAGTGTGAAGTATGAATTGTTAACCTTGAAAGAAAATAGAGGAAATAGTGAAACATGAGAATGTGAGAAAGAGAATGAAGAGAGAATAATAGATAATAGGGGGAAATAGAGAAAGAGTAAGAGAGAGAGAGAAATAGAGAGATAAAATTCCAAAGTGAGTGATAAGTATGGATTATTCACCTTAAAAGAGAATAGAGTAGTGAGACATGAATGTGAGAAAGAAAATGAAGAGAGAATAAGAGATAAGAGGAGGAAATAGAGAAAGAGTAAGAGAGGGAGAGAGTGAGAGAGAGAGTAAGAGGGAGTGAGAGTAAGACAGAGTGAGAGACAGAACAGACTACCAGCTTCATACTGCAGATGTTTTTTGTTTGATTCCATTTTCAACAATACCAGCCTAATTATTAGAATACTCGTTGATTGTCAGCCCAAAATAGTTTCATGCATTGAAAATTGAAATTTTGGATTTACTGTTCTCAAAAAAAACGGTTATCTCATTCATACAATACATGCAAGAAAAATAAATAACTGGAAAATCACAAATCGTCTTGTGGAAATATTAAAATTAATTGAATGATATTATGTATTGCTATTTCCCATCTCAAATTCCCATCAATTTCCTTCATTCTCACTTTCTGCATCTAAAATCACACACACTTTCATGTAATTATTTTCCAATTTCTCATAAATTATATATTCCCTGAATAAAGGATCTAAAAACTTCACTTGATGGTATAATAAATTATTACTGGAACAGTGAAACTTCGGCTAGATCCTCTCTAAAAGTTTCTTCATTTGAATTAATTCAAAAACTTCATAAAAATAAAAATTTGCAACTCTTTTCACTTGAAATCATGTAATAATTTTCTAAAACTGATAATATTACTGAAACTACTGACATTTCCACTCAAAAAGTACAATCAAGAAGTATATTCATTTGAAATTATTGAAAAAAACTCAATATAATCGAGGTTTTCAGCTACTTCAATTTAAAATCTCTGACAATATGACTGAAACTACTGACATTTCTACTCAAAAAGTACAATCAAGAAGTATATTCATCCAAAATTATTGAAAAAACTCAATATAATCAAAGGTTTCAGCCTCTTTCAATTAAAAATCTCTCATTTATTGAAATACACCAACGAAACTTTTAAATTTCGTATTTAGCGGGCTCTCACTCGAAGCAAGTCCAACAACCTAAATCATTGTTGTCAAAAGTCCCAAAATATTGTTGCTGAACTAAATATAATGAACAGTTTTAAAAGTATGGAATGCAAGATCAATATAATGAATAATATTTTCAAATAAATGAATATCAATTGATCATTTTTGTTTAAAATAACAACTCCTTTCAAATTGATTAATTTTTTTGTTGGAAATTGAATGTACGTCGTTCGTCACTCAAGTTAGGTTGGCCAGCCTGCTCCCAAAGTAGTTCGCTCATCAATTTGTTGTTGATGGTAAAGTATGCGTTGACCGTTTTACGTTGAAAAGAGACTGAATTTAATTAACGTCGACGATTGAGTAATGTTTTTATGTCATCCGTTCAATATTTTACAAGTGCACTTCATCAATCCACGCGATCAATATTTCGGTTCGTCATGTTTTCAAAAATCGTTGGTGCATTGGCAGGTGGTTGTAGGCAGATTTTGAACGTTGGTTTTTGTGTAAAATGGCGTAGCTTCTAACCTAAAGTTTTGTGGTTTTTTAATCTGACGGTCTTACAAAGATGACAAGGTTTTATTTAGTGTTTTGTGTGTTTTATTTAAGGAAATCATGAAAGTTACGGTGTGTTTTGGGCCCGTGCGTGTCGTGGTGCCGTGTGGTGATGGAGATTTACTTATTAAGGACCTTACAAGGCAGGCGATACATCGCTACAAAAAGGCTGTTGGCAAGGTGAGTCACTTTTCTGACGATTTTTTATCGCCAATTTCTCAGTAAACCGCCGTTTGTCATCATTTTTCAGCGCTGACATATTAAAGGTTCAGATTGTGCCCGTTTTATAGCTTCCTCAATGAAAACTCTACCAATATTGATCAAGGAAACAAACCAAATTTATTTCAATACTTACAAAAACATCTTCATGACAACTGTGTCAAGAACAAATAAAAACAAAATATAAAACATAAATTATCAACAGTCAATGAAACAACGATTAAGTGTAAAAGGTAATCTTTGAGTCAAATTTGTCAAGTTTTCATAAAGAGCATGTTAAAAGCTAGGTTAGGATTTCTGTTTAGAACTGGAAATATGTGTGAAAAATGTTGGTTCTAGTTGTTGAATAATTCCAATAAAAGGTTGTCTTAGATGTTGCCATCAAATTAATGAAACCTTGAGCTGGGTTTACACCAAAGCTATTAACAAAATGTTAATAACTTAATTCTTATAGATTCTATTAGATTGAACGGAACTTGACAAACACATATGTTCATCATGTGTATGATAAGTTATGTTCAATCTAATAGATTCCTTAAGTAATTTGATTGTATGGTAAGATATTCTATAAGGATTAAGTTATTAACACTTTGGTGTAAACGCAGCTTTAGTTCAAAGTTGGTGAGGAGTTGACAAAAAAGTTAAGAATAGAATCTGTGTTTATAGTATAAAATATAGAAAATCTCGGTGTAAACTCGGAAATACGCTACAAAGACTGCCCATACAATGAAACAAAAATATATTTTGGTTCAAATTTGACAAGGAATCAATGTGGATATAGGCCTAGTAGGTACTTCAGAAGTTAGGTTAGAATCTGTGTTTATTACTGAAAGAATGTGTCTGAAAAATGTTGGTTTATAGGGCTGATGAAAAGTAGCCTTAAACCTCAGCTTAAACTTTGCCATTTAATTAAACCTCAGTTTAAAGTTGTTGAGGAGTTTACTGAAAATTTTTTGTGTAGTTGAGAAGTTGATATTGTGATAATTATTCATATTGAATGAAAAAGACTAAGAAATTGTCAAAAAACCACTGATTTATTGATAATTAGAAGACCGGAGACACCAATCTTTAAACTGAGTTTATCAGAGATTGACAATGGTGTAATAACCGAAACCGGTCTTTCTAATTATCAATAAATCAGTGGTTTTTTGACAATTTCTTAGTATTTTTCATTCAATTTACTGAAAATGTTGGTTTATAGAGCTGACTCAATGGAAAGTAGACTCAAACCTCAGCTTAAACTTTGCCATTTATACCTCAGTTTATAGTTTGTAAGGAGTTTACAAAGAGAGTTCAAAAGATAGACTGAAATCCATATTTATATAATAAAATGTTGAAACTTCTCGGTTTTAAATCTTGAATTTTCTACAAAGACAGCACACAAAATGATATTTCAGTACAAGCTTGGCAAGGAATTTTGATGTCTATGCAGTATAAAAAAAGTTAGGTTAAGCTGGGTTTACACCAAAGTTATCAACAAAATGTTAATAACTTAATCCTTCTAGATTCTATAAGATTGAACATAGCTTATCATACACATGATGAACATATGTGATTGTCAAGTTCCGTTCAATCTAATAGAATCTATAAGGATTGAGTTATTAACATTTTGTTAATAACTTTGGTGTAAACCCTGCTTTAGAATCTCTGTTTTTAGCTTGAGAAAGTGTGAAAAACAAATGATATTTCAGTACAAATGTGGCAAGGTATTAATGTCGATACAGTACATCAAAAGTTGGGTTAGAATCTCAGTTTTTAGCTTGAAAAATGTGAAAATCTTGGCGTATACAATTAACACAGGAATCCCCTTCAAATACTGCTTACAAAATAATAATATTTAGTTTAAATTATGCTAGGAATATACTTGAAAAGTTAGAAAATCAAATTAGAATCTTCATTTATAGCTGGCCATATGTGTGTAGAAATTGTTGGTTCAAACCGTTCACTAAAACCTTGGAATTTTGCTTTAAACATTTCCCAAAACAATATGCTTTTACTAGAAAAAATTTGCTATTAATCATTGTCTACGTCTCAACTACTCAACTGATTAACCTTAAATTTTGCATATAGATTCTCAATTTACCAAGGATAGTAGTTATAGGTCTATTCTAAATTCTCCATTATTTCAGTACGTCAAGTTTTCAATTAGACCCTTCGAAGCACGGGCTACCTACTATAGTAAGGTCCACGTTATTATGGCAGTGGAGAAAGATAGAATAACTGCGATGCCGATTCTCTGCATTAATTAATTATATTTCTACACTATCAAAAACATAATTGGCACCGTTGTGGACCTAGAAAAGGATAGTACCACCGGCTTTGTCGAAAGATAGACAAGGATAGCAAAACCAAAGATGATCAAATACTGTCATTATACTGTCACTTTAGTAAGGTCCACTTTATAATGGCAGTGGAGAAAGATAGGAGACAAACGTTGCCGATCCTCTGTCTTGTCAATGCCTTCTATAGGCGGTAGTTGACACAGGTTTATTGATGTAATATTAACTGTTCATTCTCCTTTAAAATAATCAATCATTGAACGAGCGAAGTGAGGTCTAAGATTCAAGTCGACGGTTTGGCATTTCTCTTAATGTTTAAATGTTTTTATGTTGCGCATTTACGGCGAAACGCGGTAATAGATTGTCATGAAATTATACAGGTATGTTCCTTTTTAGATTGCGCTTCGACGTATATACAAGGTTTTTGGAAATTTTGCATTTCAAGGATAATATAAAAGGAAAAGGAGCCTCCTCCATACGCCAATATTAGATTAAAAAATCAGACTATAGAATTATTCATCATAAATCAACTGTTTAGTGGACTGTAATACTACCCGTTCAAAAACATCGAACATCTTGAAAATGTATCTTTCCATCAACGTTGTAGACAGTTGCAGCCAGACCTGAACAGCGCTCACACTCACATTCCGGGACGACACGTCACGGTACGATAGGACAGAAAGCTCTTTGTTTATTTAGGATTTTTTGTAGACATTTTAAATTGATTAATTATTTATTATTTTTTGAGAAAACATAACAACAGGTCAATGTAACTTACTGAGCGCGAGGTCTACTGTTCACAGAACTACAAGTATTTGTTTAAGCAATAAATTATATTTTTCAATAATTTCATAATGAATTTTCATAATTAAGATGAAATATTTTGTTAATTATTAAATTCTACATTGTAAAAGAACGATCTGGCAACAAAGCAAAGCGAGAAAGAGATAGCGCTATCCGCTTTGTTGAATGATAGACAAGGATAGCAATACCATTGCTAATCAAACACTGCCATTATAACGTGGACCTCACTATAGTAAGCTATGAAGTATCAAGTAAATTTTGACAGATTGAGGTTCAAATCAAGAATATCAGAGGCATTGTGAGCGAGTTCTCTAACCCGGGGGACAATTTGATACAGTGTCATCTCAACTTGATACACAACACCGTAATTTGATACAGAACAGGATAGAGCTATCTGCTTTGTGGAATGATAGACAAGGATAGCAACACCAATGTAGATCAAATACTGCCATTATAACGTGGACATCACTATAGCAATTTGTGATCGACAATATGAAACACTATTACCACAATATGCTACAGTATCATCTCAACATGATACACAACATCATAATTTGATACAAAACAGGATAGAGCTATCTGCTTTGTGGAATGATAGACAAGGATAGCAACACCAATGTTAGTGGAATACTGCCATTATAACGTGGACCTCACTATAGCAATTGGTGTTCGACAATATGATACAGTATCATCTCAACTTGATACACAACACCATAATTTGATACAAAACAGAATAGAGCTATCTGCTTTGTGGAATGATAGACAAGGATAGCAACACCAATGTTAATCAGGTGCTGGCTTTATAAGATAGCATTCTACTTTTGTGCATTGAATATTCAGAGCTTAACCCAAACAAAAATACTACTGATTTGTATCATCGTCTCTTGTTTGCTAAAACCAAGGTCAAGCTTGTACATCCTTTTCTGTCTCTTTTTCTTCTTCTTCATCATCATCATCATCATCATCATCATTATCTTCATCATATTCTTGTTCTTCTCCATCATATCCTTCTTCTGCATCATCATCATCTTTTCCTCCTTCTTCTTCTTCTTGTCCATAATCTATTCTCCTTTTTCTCCATCATTTTCTTCTTCTCTATCATCATTCCGTCTTCTCCTCCATCATTTTCATCTTCTTCTCAATCATCTCCTTCTAACTCCATCATTTCATTCTTCTTCTCCTCCTTCTTAATCTCCTTCTTCTTGCTCTCCTTCATCCTCTGCTCCATCATCTCCTTCTTCTTCTTCTCCTTCTCCTCCATCATCATCTTCTTTTTCTCCTCCATCATTTCCTTCTTTTTCTTCTCCTCCATCATCTTCTTCTTCTTCTCAATCTCCTTCTTCTTCATTATATTTTTCTTCTTTTCCTCATCATCTTCTTCTTCTTCTTCTTCTTCTTCTTCTTCTTCTTCTTCCTCTTCTTCTTCTTCTCCATCATCATCTTCTTCTTTTGCTCCTCCATTATCTCCTTCTTCTCCTCCTCCATCATCTCCTTCTTTTTCTTCTCCATCGTCTTCTTCTACTTCTCCATCATCTTCTTCTCGCCCATAATCTCCTTCTTCTTCATTATATTTTTCTTCTTTTCCTCATCATCTTTTTCTTCTTCTTGTCAAACATCTCCTTCTTCTTCATGATTTCCTTCTCCTTCTTTTCCGTCATTTCCTTCTTTTTCATCCCCTTCTTCTCCTTCATCTTCTTCTTATTCTTTCAAAGATTCCCTATCTTCTCCATGATTTCCTTCTTTTTCTTCTCCATCATCTGCTTCTTTTTCATCATCTTCTTCCCCTTCTCCTTCATCATCATCCCCTTCTTCTCCTTTATCTTCATCTTATTTCAAAGATTCCCTTCTTCTCCATGATTTCCTTCGTTTTCTTCATCATCTGCTCCTTTTTCATCATCTTCTCTTTCATCATCATCATCATCATCATCATCTTCTTCTTCTCCATTATCTCTCTCTTCTTCTTCTCCTTCTTATTCTTCTCGACTCTTTAGTAAGATTGTTTTAGTTTTAGTTTGTAATGCAAATGCATTGTGGTGTTTAGCAGTGTCCTTGAAGGTGCTGGTAGGCCAAGTTTGTTACTTCCTTGGCTCTAGTCACATTGTTTTTCGGATTCGTGTCGTTGTACTCTGTTTAGTAAATGGTTGGCTCAATGTCGTTGTACTCTGTTTAGTCGTATTAAGCATTTTCAATGTCGCTGAACTTTTATAAATTTTCAAAAAAGTTTTGACAATTTTTTTTTGCTACTAGCAGGTAGCTCATGCTCTGCAAGGGCCTTATCAAAAACTTGACAAACTGAAAACTAGACTCACTGAAACCTTGAAGACTCTAAAATAGGCCTATAACCATCCTCGGTGACTTAAGAAAGTATATGCAAAATGTCAAGTTAATGAGTTGAGTAGTTGAGACGTGATGCGTCATTCGTGAATTTCCAATCCCCTACCTGTATAAGCCAGTTCTTTTCCTTGAAATGTTATAGATATAAACGGTACGAAAGGATTAATTAATTAAGAGGCTTGAATATAATCTGAATTGATCTGAAATGTTCTGAAAATCAATTGTAATTTTCACAGCATATTATGAAAATATCCTTATTTAGTGAAGTAATCATTATCTCTTTCCCACTCTCTCTCTCCCCTCTCTTTATCTCTATCTTTGTATCTCTCTCTCTCTCTCTCTCTCTCTCTCTCTCTCTCTCTCTCAAATAAGAACTGTAGAATGATGGTAACGAAACGAAAAAAAAATTTATTTGGCAGAGTTAACCGGAGTTAAATGGACTAAGAGACTGAACGAAGTTTGATGGACTAAGCCAAGCGTGAGAGAGAGAGAGAGAGTGAGAGAGAGAGTGAGAGAGAGAGTTATGTTGTGAGAGATCCAAGGTTGACCACTCCAGTAAGTTAAAGCAGTTAGAAATATTTTCAGCTCCAATATATTACACAGTTGAACTAGAATGTCCAGCTGTTGACTATATAAAGATTGCAGGTGTACTCTCCTTTAATACTAAATTTTAGTTAAGATTTAATTCAATCCTTCTAGTTTCAATATACAATCAAATTTCTTCATCTAGAATTTCAATTTTCACCTAAGGGCCCCATGACACAGTACCGGTTGCACAAAAGCCGGTCAAATTTAAACAGTGATTAATTTCACGATATCCAATCAGAGAAGACCTGTTTGATAAGACGGCTTCTCTGATTGGTTCTCGTGGAATGAATCACGATTAAAATTTAACCGGCTTTTGTGCAACCGGGCCATAGTGATATGAAATGTTGAACGTTCAGAAACATCACACTAGAAATTCTGAATTTCTTGAAATGAACCGGTGGAATTATTCAAATACATTATTTAACTGCTTTAAGGAGTTTGGTATTACCGGTTATAATAAGCTTCCTGTACATTTAAATGAGCTAGAAGTGGGCAATTTCAAGAGAACTATGAAAAAGATTCTAATAGAATTATGTTCATAATATAGTAAGATGAGTTTTTAAGTTGAGAGTATTTTGTTTGCTGTTTGTAAACTTGTGTTTGAATTTTTATTTCTTTGAATGTAAATACTTTGTATTTATCATGTTTTATTTATGATGATGCTATGCATTTGTATAAATGATTTCTGCAATAAAGAAATCTTGAATATTGACGCGTTTGCCGTCTGCCCATGTGTGACAACCTCCATACCAATCATTGCTTTTCTATTTCTGCTGTGGTCAGCACAAAGAAAAGATTATTGAAAATCTCCGTCGAATTGTGGGGATTATATGCTCTCGTGTTTGTTTCTGTTCAAAATTTGTTGCTTTCTCAAAAAGACGGTTGATAATCCATGAAGTTGTGGAGGAGGAAGAGGAGGTGGTGGTGGGGGATGAGAAGGAGGAGGAGGAGGATTCATGGTTGGTTGAACACATGTTATGCTGTGGTTTGAAATGTGTCATGAGGGTTAGGCCTATACGTAGTGCAGTGATGGTGTTTGTGAGCTGCTGGGGTTGACCATGAAGAAGCAGGAGACGAAGAAGAAGAAGAAGTAGAAGAAGATGAAGAAGAAGAAGAAGACAGTGAGTGAACAAGGGCGGAAGAAGAAGAAGAAGTAGTAGTAGTAAAAGTAGAAGAAGAAGAGAAACCAGTAGTGAACAAGTGTGGAAGAAGTAGGAGGAGGAAAAGAAGAAGCGTGAAGAAGAAGAAGAAGAAGAAGAAGGAGGAGGAGAAGAAGAAGAAGAGGAAGAAGAAGAAGAAGAAGAAGAAGATGAAGAAGTTGAAGAAGAAATATAAGTAAAAGGGGGCAAAAAAAGAATTTATTGAAAACACCTGCTGGTCTGTTGGTCAGTGTGTTTCCTTTTCCTTTCAAAAAGTGCATCTACTCACTCTCTCACACTCTTTCTCCCTTCTTCTTCGTCCTCTTCTTCTTCTTCTACTACTACTTTTGTTCTTCTGCTTTTCGGTTTAATTGTGGATTATACTTTGGTTTGGATTTTGGAGAGTTTAAAAAAGCAGCATTAAAATGAGGGGGAAATCGGTTTTGTTTCTAACATCCCAACGGAAGTTGTTTGTCTCTCTCTCCCACACACACACTCTCTCTCTCTCTCTTTCTCACTCAATCTATCTCTCTCAATCCTCCCACGTCTCCTTTCTTCCTTTTTCTTCTCTTTCTTTCCCTTTTTGCGGTTGGTTTTCGTTTTTTTTCGTTCCCACGCCTTCTTTAGTTGGTAAAATTGAAATGATTTTTTTTCACAATTTATTTTTGTCTCACTTTACCACTTCCTATATTATAGTGAGATAATATTCACTTCTAACCGTCAGTGTTGTTGTACGGTTTCACTTTGATATCCACTAATTTCCAATAATTCGATTTTAAATTTATATCTCAATAATGAATGTTATTAGGTTTCTTAGGAGGCATTCTTTTGTTTTAAATTCAATTATTTATTAATAACTTATTTTTACTTTCCTTGCCCTATCACCATAGGTAAGGAAAGTATTGCTTTCCGAAAAAAAATTAAGGTACCCCAATTTCTAAATTTCTATACGTTTCAAGGTCCCCTGAGTCCGAAAAAGTGGTTTTTGGGTATTGGTATGTGTGTGTGTGTGTATGAGTGTATGTGCATCTGTGTACACGATATCTCATCTCCCAATTAACGGAATGACTTGAAATTTGGAACTTAAGGTCCTTACAATATAAGGATCCGACACGAACAATTTCGATCTAATGCAATTCAAGATGGTGGATAAAATGGCGAAAATGTTGTCAAAAACAGGGTTTTTTCGCGATTTCCTCGAAAACGGCTCCAACGATTTTGATCAATTCATACCTAAAATTGTCATTGATAAGCTCTATCAACTGCAACAAGTCCCATATCTGTAAAAATTCCAGGAGCTCCGCCCCATCTATGCAAAGTTTGATTTTAGATTCCCAATTATCAGGCTTCAGATACAATTTAAACAAAAAATTTCAAGTGGAAAAGATTGAGCATGAATATCTCTACAATTAATGTTCAGTAGCATTTTCACCTAAAATTGAAAATGAGCTCGTAATTCGAGAAAATAAGATTGTTCAATTGCAAACTGTTGGCAACTGTTGATTCTATTAAATCATTCACTATGAAGAGATAGCAGACCTCGTGTGTCTGCAGCGCTATTGTCCTGTCACCTGCTGGCTCAGATCTTAGAAAAATAGACTTGAGATGCGCGGGAACACTAGCGTCAGTTGATCAATTTTCATAACGGCAAGGAAAGTTGTGTGAGTGCACCACACCAGATTTTTAATGTATGTAAACTTATGGGACAATAGAGAAGTTTTAAAATCAATTAATCAAAATAAAAATGTTAGAGAAATAGTACAAGATGTCCTTAGTTTTTCCATCCTGATCAGTGTTTTTTGGTAAAAATAAAATAAATAAATTACGTTCAAATTGCATTCTAAATAAATGCTCAACAAATAAATTAGTTGGAGTTCTTTTAGAATATCAATTAGTTTTTTCAATTCGATGTTGAAATATTTTGAAGTTATATTTAACTACAAAATTCCGTTTTTGATCTATTTTCCAAATAGATGCTTAACAAATTAATCCGTTTCAAGTTTTTCTTTGAATATCAATCAGTTTTCAATTCGGCGTTGAAATATTTTGAAGTTGTATTTAACTACAAAATTTCGTTTTTGAACTATTTTCAAAATTCCATTTCAAATAGAAGCTAAATAAAAATTAATTAATTGAAGTGCTAGAATATTAATTTATTTGTTTTTAATTCATTGTTAAAATATTTTGAAGTCGTAAAATTTAACTACAAGAAGCTACTTTAACGTCAAACGTTGTGAGTCATAAAAAGCAGTTGGGATGAATCATGGCTCTGGAGTGAGGTCCAATCTAGAATCATTAAAACCGAATCCCAAGGTCAAAGACCAGTTTCATCTAGTTGAACCAAGATTTTTCCCCAGTTTTTTGATGAATATAATTCAATAAAATCATTCTAAATTGTGCTCATTTTATAATTTTTTCCTAATCTCTTCCATTTTCCAATTTTTCCGACAAAATTCGGGATATTTCTACCCATTTTTACAAAAATTACATGCTGGCGAAATAATCAGTACAGGTGGAATGACTTCTCAATAAGGAATTTCATGTCCCGGCAAGTGGAGCGCTCTGGTGGAGAATATTGGAACTACGTAGAGCTCTGTTGGGGATAAACAGTATGGCTAGAAGTAGTACTTTGTAGAGATGGGAAGTTCGGATCACTTTACTGATTCGGGTCAGTCGTTCACATTCACTGCCGCGACCCGTTCAAAAAGACCCGTTCAATTGAACGGTTAATTTTCTAAAGCTTCCCTATAAACAAGCAAAAAAAAAAAAAAGTCCACCACAGTTTTGGTGTGTAAAGACAGTAGAAACAGGGGTTTACTCCAGTTGATGAACGGGTCAAATGAACGGGTTTTTTGAATAAATGTGATCCGGATCACTCGTTCACCTTAATGACCCGTTCAATTCGAACGGGTCATGACCGAACGACACATCTCTAGTACTTTGTATCGTTCTAACTTCTATCCCATTTCTGTTGATTTCATCGGTTATTGACCGATTATATGTCTCGATCTTGATGATTTCAATTAATTATGTAATATAACAAGTCTCTGTAGGATTTTTCCCAGATTTTAAGAGGTTTCAGGTCAATTTAGGATAGTTCTCTGTGAATAACAAAAGGTTCAGTTTATTTGTACTTTATGCGTGTTTCTCTCATTATTTAAGCGTGGACTATTAGAAATCTTCTTTGTTATTAGTTTTTCACTGTTTTTTAGTTAATGTTCAAGTTGAAACACGGTAAATTCGTTGAAAATCTGATCAAAAACCGCTGGAAAGTAGACGAGTCGTATCCATCCTATTCATGAGTCGGAATGAGAGGATCTTTTTCCATCTGGCCCATTAGCTCAGTTGGTTAGAGCGTCGTGCTAATAACGCGAAGGTCGTGGGTTCGATCCCCCCATGGGCCAAAATTTTTTTGTAGTTTTTGTAGACGTCTACTCTGCTTTAGTTATTTTCTAGATGTGAAATAAAATTGTATTTCGTTCGAATTTATTTAAAAATTGGGGAATATTGGGAAGATAGTTTTGAATTATTGAATTTGATGAAATTTTGGTGATTCTTGGAGTCATTGATTGATTTGCTGCCTTTATTTAAAAAATGGGAGGGCGAAGCTAGGTCGCAGCCGGCCCTCTCTTACACTCAACCCTCGAATGATGAATGACGAAGAAGATAAAGGAGAAAGAGGATGGAGAAGTTGAAATACGTTAATTGTTAAAAAGACGATAACAAATTATTGTTTTATTTGAAAAATATATTACAAAATACATGAATATTCCTACAATATATTACTACAAATATCGGGACACCGAGCTTCGCTCGATATTTTTATTTATTGATAAACAGAACACAATTCTCTAAAATGATCGTGTTTATATTTTACAGCTGGCTATACGTCAGCTTATGAATTTCGGGGATGCGATATTTTGATTTTCCACAGAATCACTCGCTCACTTTTCACCATCCACAGATGACGAAAGTCTCAGCTGTTTCAGCCAAGGATGAATTATCCTTTTAATGTCGTTCAGCGAGTTTTCCCAAGGATGAGACCTAGTGCAATCGAATTCTTATATCATAAACCTACTATTTTCCAAATTTCGTGAAAATCGTTGGAGCCGTTATCGAGATCCGTTGAACATAAATAACCAGATATAAAAATATAAAACAGACATACAGAAATTGCTCGCTTAATATAATAGGATATATCACTAAAAATGCTCAGGCCTGGTTGCACAACAGCCGGTTAAATTTTAACCGTGATTAATTCCACGAGAACCAATCAGAGAAGGCATTTTTGAAAAGACGGCTTCTCTCTGATTGGTTCTCGTGGAATTAATCACGGTTAAAATTTAACCAGCTTTAGTGCAACCGGCACTATGTATTAAGGGTACGGTATGTACCGTATTTTTGACAATACTCATAAAAAATAAATTCATGTTATAAAGCCGATGAAAATTTCTGCATTATTAAAAAATAAATATATTACTAAAAACACAAATATCACCAAAATATGTCACTGAAAATACTAAGTATTTACAGAACGGTATTTAATTTATTTTTGACAACACTGATAAGGAAATACAGAACACTTGAAAAACGTATGATGACGTAAATAAAGAGATATGATGCATTTTATTACTTGAAATGAACAGAAAAAAGATGATAAATTAATGATGTTAATACACTGTTATCTATTATTGCTTGCTTAAAAGCGATTAGTTAATTGTAAATCTGTGTTTATCATCATTCTAGTCTCGACTGTGTATTGTATTCTATCAAATGCTCCGTTTTTATTTTTTTGGATAGATAGTTGTGGAAGAAAATTTATTTTCAAAAATGTATAAATTTTCAAGATCTAAGTGATATTTTCTTGAAATTGTCAGCAATTTTTAATAATAATATGAATATTCTCATATGAACTCAATCAATGCTCACAGGTGTCTCACTATTTTTTTTGTATTTTGTTTTTGGCAAATAAAATTTATTCATTCATTCATTCATTCTATCACGTCATGAATATGACGTTTCTTTGATTCTCTCTCTCACTCTCTCTCTCTCTCACACACTCTTTTGGTAGAGAGTTAGTGGGAAGGATATTTTGAATATTCTTTCCGAAGAATGGACATTGATATGTCCAAAGCTCCGCCAATTTATGTAGATGCATAACAATATGATTATTATCTATAGTTATTATATTACAAATTGCTTTTTCATATCATATACAGTTCAATAATTATTTTCTTAGTCCATTTTATGTAAATTCATCTATAATTTTGCTGTATTGTAAGCTATTGTATATAAGTGTATAAGCCAGTATATATTGTAATCTACATAAAGTACTCAATCAATCACAATCTCATTCTCTCCCTCACACTCTCTCCCGATATTTTTCTCTCCCTCTACTACTCACTGTTAGTCTGTTCACTCTCTCTCAGCTCTTACTCTCTCTCTCTCTCTGCTCTCTCACTCGTTGCGTGCCATCAACTCTCACCAGTGTAAGACGACACTAGCGCTGTGTGCCGATCAGCTGTTACGGTGGCCAATTTAGGAACTAAACATAAACTTGTGGAATTTGTCCAAGTTATTTGCTATCCTTCAGCCTTCCTTCAGTGTGTTGACGTCTCTCTCTCGCGTATAACGTCGGTCGTGTTCTAATATTGTCTAGTTTCTCTTTACTCGAAAAAGATTTAACTCAGTTTGTGTAATTTTTAGATTTATTGTTGTACTCATAGTTTATTGTTAGTGTTTAATAGTTTCATAAATTTGCAAAACGAAATTAGTTGTCCCATCTTCAGTTGTTGTGCTTCTCAAATTTTAGTCGAACAAGTGATTGAAACGGATAATTTTCCAACGGAAAATCGTCAAATTTTAGTTTCGATAGGAAATAGTGAAGTTGTCGCATAATATTACGGTGATAAAATGTGATATCTTCGAATTTTGGTGTGAATTTCTGGGGGAAATAATATTGTGAAACGGATAACTTTCAAACGGAGAATTTGAAATCATCATAGTTTTCAAGAGGAGATTTGTTGCATAATAAGTGATAAAATGTGATATCTTCGAATTTTGGTGTGATTCTCTGTGGGAAATAATATTGTGAAGTTGTCATGTAGGAGAATGTGAAAGAAATCATAATTATTTTGTAGATAAAATTTTAAAGTTTTCACATATTACAGTGATAAAATGGGGTAATAATATTGTGAAATGAATAAATTTCAAACGGAGAATTTGAAATCTTCATAGTCTTCAAGAGGAGATATTGAATTTGTTGCATAATAAGTGATAAAATGTGATGTCTTCGAATTTTGGTGTGACTCTCTGTGGGAAATAATAGTGAAGTTGTCATGTAGGAGAATGTGAAAGAAATCATCATATAATTTGGAGAGGAGATATTGAAATTGCCGGATAATATTACAGTGATGAAATGTGATATCTTCGAATTTCTGTGTGATTCAAAAGAATAATTATTGAGGGAAATAATTGTGAAGTTGTCATGTAGGAAAATGTGGAAGAAAGCATAAAGATTTTGTTGAGGGAATTGTGGAGTTGTCATGTAATATTACAGTGTGATTTCAAACGTTGAATGTGAAATTGTCGAATATTGGTGTCCAAAATTCTCTATAGTTAGGTCCACGTTATAATGGCAGTGGATTGATTGATTGAGTACTTTATTTATGTAGATTACAATATATACTGGCTTATACACTTATATACAATAGCTTACAATACAGCAACATTATAGATGAATTTACATAATATAGACTAAGAAAATAATTATTGAACTGTATATGATATGAAAAAGCAATTTGTAATATAATAACTATAGATAATAATTATATTGTTATGCATCTACATAAATTGACGGAGCTTTGGACATATCAATGTCCATTCTTCGGAAAGAATATTAAAAATATCCTCCCCACTAACTCTCTACCAAATGATGAAGATAGAAGAATAACGATGCCGATTCTCTGCATTAATGAATCATATTTCTACACTGTCAAAAACATAATTGGCATTGTTGTGGACCTAGAAAAGGATAGTACCACCGGCTATATCGAATGATAGACAAGGATAGTAAAACCAAAGTTGATCAAATACTGTCATTATAACGTGGACCTCACTATACATCACTACAGTTTCAATATACTAATAGATCCATGTTGATAATGATCTATAGTAGATCCATGTCTAGATCAATGTTATAGATCTATGACAATTATTTATTTAGAAGTAATGTATTCAAATTACTATGAAAACTAAATAAGTCTATTAAAACCATGAGAAAGTAGTAAACTATGTCTTGATGGTTCTATTTGATTAATAATTTGGTGAAGATGATACCCACATGAGGGCCAGGCTTGTGCGTAAGTAATGTGAGGGATGATGATTGTAAGAGATGTGTTGACCTACGGTTTTAGGTGAGTTCCGAACCACTATGAAGTGATTTTTAAGCGCTTAACTGTAACAAGTCCTCTCTTTCCAAACATAAGAAGAAGAAGAAGCAGAAAGAAGAAGAAGAAGATGAAGAGGATGATGATGATGATGATGATGATGAAACAATTTCTCTCCTTCCACAGTTTAAATATTGTTTTGTTGTTGGGAATAACCAATTATTAGTCTTTGCATCTAATCTATAAAATATATATAATAAAGGAAATAACTGGCTTATACACGTAGGGGATAGGAAATTCACGAATGACGCATCATCACGTCTCAACTACTCAACTCATTAACTTGACATTTTGCATATATACATTCTCAATTACTGAGGATGGTTATAGGCCTATTTCAAACTCTTCAAGATTTCAGTAGGTTAAGTTTTGAATTGGACCCTTGCGAAGCACGGGTTACCGGCTGGTAATATTGATAAATTAACATACGATTCAATATGGATTAATGATGGATAGAATCAAAAATTGAACGAACTAGCAAATATGGTGCAGGCAATAGATGGCTAAAAATGATTACAGAAGGAAAAGTTCGGAAGACAAATTATTTATAATATTACACAGATAAATTTATGATTTAATAAATAAATGGCTTTGAAAATATTTTCGCATATACAGTAACATTTACGAGGCACTCTGTATAGTGCATTCTATAGGTATATTATTATACTAATTTAGTAGAGAATGTAGCGTCCATTATATGTTTACGCTTGAAACTATGTTTCTCTCTCACTCTAGCCTGTTAGTTTGGCCTATCGTCTGTCTCACTCTCTCTCCGCTAGAAGTGAAAGTTTGTGAACGGTATTTCTTCTTCTTCCTGCTTCTTCTACTACATCTTCTTCTTCTTCTTCTTCTCTTCTTCTTCTTCTTCTTCTTCTTCTTCTTCTTCTTCTTCTTCTTCTTCTTCTTCTTCTTCTTCTTCTTCTTCTTCTTCTTCTTCTTCTTCTTCTTCTTCTTCTTCTTCTTCTTCTTCTTCTTCTTCGTCTTCTTCTTCTTCTTCTTCTTCTTCTTCTCTTCTTCTTCTTCTTCTTCTTCTTCTTCTTCTTCTTCTTTCTTCTTCTTCTTCTTCTTCTTCTTCTTCTTCTTCTTTCTTTGTAGTAGGTCTTGTATGTAATATTCATGCAATTTGAAATGTAACGTTATTCTCAATTTTAGG